>NW_028188650.1:0-154956 GCF_978046115.1 Saccoglossus kowalevskii
ATCTGATGACACAAATGCACATACAAAATTTGAAAGAAATCAGACTAATACAAAACATGTAGTTGCATATTTTCTATTTTCACAAAATCCAAGATGGCGGCCAAACCACGTGACTGATCAAAATAATATTATTTTTCTCGTATGCAGCTACGGCCAGGCATGGTAAATATAAAAACATCTAGTAGATTGGTTGAATCGTCTCTGAGAAACAAATACCCAATCTTTTGGTCAATTTTGCTTAAAATCCAAAATGGCGGCCAAACCATGTGACTGATCTGAAATTTTTTTTAGGTTTCTGAAAGGGCTTGATACACAGATGCCATGAAGCAAAATTGAAAATATTCCCTCAAGTGTTGCCAGAGTAAAAAACTACTTCCTGTTTAGAAGAAATCCAAAATGGTGGCCAAACCACATGACCAATCGTAAACATTTTTTCAAACGTAAATGGGATTCATATATAGAAGCTAAATACAACATATGAGAGCATTCTGCTAGGTGGTTCTGAAAAAGAAGATTTTCAAGTGTTTTTTGCCGTTTTTAGGAAAAACAAAATGGCGGGAAAAGTCACGTGACCGCTAAAGTTTTTATTGCGGATATCTATTACATATGAGTTGTACTATATACCATAAAAAAATCTAGACGCCTAGACCCTCAGAAAGTGGTCAAACAGCCACTTCCGGTTTTATTTCAATCCAATATGGCTGCCAAACTAATTGACCAATCGAAATACTGAAAGCATGTTGCACCAGTTCATATTATGGACTATCAGTATAGAGCATTATCAGACCATTCCGTTCAGCAGTTTTCCCAAACGACTTGACGAAAAAAGTTACGGAAGAAAGAAAGAAAGAAAGAAAGAAGAATTAAAGCCGCAAGCGGCGTCACCGGGGCCCAAACTGACAAGATTCTGTTTCATAATCAATGAGGTCACATGTTAGACAATCAGGTAGCTTGAATTATCAGTAACATGAGGTCAAAATGAAGTTGGTACCATGTATTTACCTGGTTTGGTTATCAGGATAAATAATGAGCCATGTTCTTATGCACAATAATGATATTACATAATCATATATAGCCATTTCTAATGTCAGTTACATCTTTCATTCAATGTCTTCATAATGACACTAGTTACATGTCCTGCTCTGCGACAGTGTTTTAGATATGACTGCTTTGCATATTAATGAGTTCAAATGACCATATATGGTCATCTGTTATTTTAATCAAATCTCTTGTTCACTGTTGTCATAATAACACAGAATTCATCTTCCTAACTGCAACAGTGTTTAAGATATAATGGTTATCCATATTAATGAGTTCACATGACCATATATGGTCATCTGTTATTTTAATCAAATCTTTTGTTCACTGTTGTCATAATAACACAGGATTCATCTTCCTAACTGCAACAGTGTTTAAGATATAATGGTTATGCATATTAATGAGTTCACATGACCATATATGGTCATCTGTTATTTTAATCAAATCTCTTGTTCAACGTTGTCATAATAACACAGGATTCATCACCCTAACTGCGACAGTGTTTGAGTTATAACAGTTATGCATATTAATGAGGTTAGAAGCCCCCACCCCATGGGTGCCCAGCCACGTGGCCTAGCAGTGTGCTATTGGGGCAAAATGATGCATCTGATAACACAAATGCACATACAAAATTTGAAAGAAATCAGACTAATACAAAACATGTAGTTGCATAATGTCTATTTTCACAAAATCCAAGATGGCGGCCAAACCACGTGACTGGTCAAAATAATATTATTTTTCTCATATGGAGCTAAGGGCACGTATGGTAAATATAAAAACATCTAGTAGATTGGTTGAATCGTCTCTGAGAAACAAATACCCAAACTTTTGGTCAATTTTCCTCAAAATCCAAAATGGCGGCCAAACCATGTGACTGATCTGAATTTTTTTTTAGATTTTTGAAAGGGTTTGATACACTGATCCCATGAAGCAAAATTGAAAATAATCCCTCAAGTGTTGCCAGAGTAAAAAACTACTTCCTGTTTAGAAGAAATCCAAAATGGTGGCCAAACCACGTGACCAATCGTAAAAAAATGTTCAAACATAAATGGGATTCATATATAGAAGCTAAATACTACATATGAGAGCATTCTACTTGGTGGTTCTGAAGAAGAAGATTTTTAAGTGTTTTTTGCCGTTTTTAGGAAAAACAAAATGGCGGGAAAAGTCACATGACCGCTAAAGTTTTTATTGCTGATATTTATTACACATGAGTTGTACTATATACCATAAAAAAATCTAGACGCCTAGACCCTCAGAAAGTGGTCAAACAGCCACTTCCGGTTTTATTTCAATCCAATATGGCTGCCAAACTAATTGACCAATCAAAATTCTGAAAGCATGTTGCACCAGTTCACATTAGGGACTATCAGTATAGAACATTATCAGACCATTCCGTTCAGCGGTTTTCTCAAACGGCTTGACGAAAAAAGTTACGGAAGAAAGAAAGAAAGAAGAAAGAAGAAATTAAAGCCGCAAGCGGCGTCACCGGGGCCCAAGCTGACAAGATTCTGTTTCATAATTAATGAGGTCACATGTTAGACAATCAGGTAGCTTGAATTATCAGTAACATGAGGTCAAAATAAAGTTGGTACCATGTATTTACCTGGTTTGGTTATCAAAATATGGTTTTCAAGATATATAATGAGCCATGTTCTTATGCACAATAATTAGATTACATAATCATATATAGCCATTTCTAATGTCAGTTACATCTTTCATTCAATGTCTTCATAATGACACTAGTTGCATGTCCTGCTCTGCGACAGTGTTTCAGATATGACTGCTATGCATATTAATAAGTTCACATGACCATATATGGTCATCTGTTATTTTAATCAAATCTCTTGTTCACTGTTGTCATAATAACACAGGATTCATCTTCCTAACTGCAACAGTGTTTGAGATATAATGGTTATGCATATTAATGAGTTCACATGGCCATATATGGTCATGTGTTATTTTAATCAAATCTCTTGTTCACTGTTGTCATAATAACACAGCTTCATTTTCCTAACTGCAACAGAGTTTAAGATATAATGGTTATGCATATTAATGAGTTCACATGACCATATATGGTCATCTGTTATTTTAATCAAATCTCTTGTTCACTGTTGTCATAATAACACAGGATTCATCTTCCTAACTGCAACAGTGTTTGAGATATAATGGTTATGCATATTAATGAGTTCACATGACCATATATGGTCATGTGTTATTTTAATCAAATCTCTTGTTCACTGTTGTCATAATAACACAGGATTCATTTTCCTAACTGCAACAGTTTTTAAGATATAATGGTTATGCATATTAATGAGTTCACATGACCATATATGGTCATGTGTTATTTTAATCAAATCTCTTGTTCACTGTTGTCATAATAACACAGGATTCATTTTTCTAATTGCAACAGTGTTTAAGATATAATGGTTATGCATATTAATGAGTTCACATGACCATATATGGTCTTCTGTTATTTTAATCAAATCTCTTGTTCACTGTTGTCATAATAACACAGGATTCATCTTCCTAACTGCAACAGTGTTTGAGATATAATGGTTATGCATATTAATGAGTTCACATGACCATATATGGTCATCTGTTATTTTAATCAAATCTCTTGTTCACTGTTGTCATAATAACACAGGATTCATCTTCCTAACTGCAACAGTGTTTGAGATATAATGGTTATGCATATTAATGAGTTCACATGACCATATATGGTCATCTGTTATTTTAATCAAATCTCTTGTTCACTGTTGTCATAAGAACACAGGATTCATCTTCCTAACTGCAACAGTGTTTAAGATATAATGGTTATGCATATTAATGAGGTTAGAAGCCCCCACCCCTTAGGCGCCCAGCGACAAAACCCAGCCACGTGCTATTCAGTTGAAAGAATGCATCTCATGAGTAGAATGCACATATACAATTTTAGCAAAATCGGACCAATACAACACATGTAAATGCACAAGATTTGTTTTCATAAAATCCAAGATGGCGGCCAAACCATGTGACTGATCAAAATAATATTATTTTTCTCATATGAAGCTAAGGCTAGGCATGGTAAATATAAAAACATCTAGTACATTGGTTGAATCACCTCTGAGAAACAAATGTCCAAACTTTTAGTCAATTTTGCTTAAAATCCAAGATGGCGGCCAAACCATGTGACTGATCTGAAATCTTTTTTAGGTTTCTGAAAGAGATTGATATAGAGATGCCATACAGCAATATGGAAAATAATCTCTCAAGTGTGGCATGAGTAAAAAAACTACTTCCTGTTTAGAAGAAACCCGATATGGCGGCCAAACCACGTGACCAATCACAATAATTTTTGCAAACATAAATGGGATTCATATATAGAAGATGAATACTACATATGAGAGCATTCTGCTTGGTGGTTCTGAAGAAGAAGATTTTTAAGTGTTTTTTGCCGTTTTTAGGGAAAACAAAATGGCGGGAAAAGTCACATGACCGCTAAAGTTTTTATTGCTGATATCTATTACACATGAGTTGTACTATATGCCATAAAAAAATCGAGACGCCTAGACCCTCAGAAAGTGGTCAAACAGCCACTTCCGGTTTTATTTCAATCCAATATGGCTGCCAAACTAATTGACCAATCGAAATTCTGAAAGCATGTTGCACCAGTTCACATTAGGGACTATCAGTATAGAGCAATATCAGACCACTCCGTTCAGCGGTTTTCTCAAACGGCTTGACGAAAAAAGTTACGGAAGAAAGAAAGAAAGAAAGAAAGAAAAAACTGAACGATAATAATAGGGGCCTCGCCCTTTGGGCTTGGGCCCCTAATTAAAGCCGCAAGCGGCGTCACCGGGGCCCAAGCTGATAAGATTCTGTTTCATAATTAATGAGGTTACATGTTAAACAATCAGATAGATCTTATTATCAGTAACATGAGGTCAAAATGAAGTTGTACCATGTATTTATCTGCTTTGGTAGTCGAAATATAGTTTTCAGGATATATAATTAGCCATGTTCTTATGCACAATAATGAGATTACATAATCATATATAGCCATTTCTAATGTCAGTTACATCTTTCATTCAATGTCTTCATAATGACACTAGTTACATGTCCTGCTCTGCGACAGTGTTTTAGATGACTGCTATGCATATTAATGAGTTCACATGACCATATATGGTCATCTGTTATTTTAATCAAATCTCTTGTTCACTGTTGTCATAATAAAACAGGATTCATCTTCCTAACTGAAACAGTGTTTAAGATATAATGGTTATGCATATTATTGAGTTCACATGACCATATATGGTCATCTGTTATTTTAATGAAATCAATTGCTCACTGTTGTCCTGAAAACCCAGGAACCATCATCCTAACTACAACAGTGTTTGAGAGATAATGGTTATGCATATTAATGAGTTCTCATGACCATATATGGTCATCTGTTATTTTAATCAAATCTCTTGTTCACTCTTGTCATGATAACACAGGATTCATCACCCTAACTGCGACAGTGTTTGAGATATAACGATTACGCATATTAATGAGCTCACGTGACTATATATGGTCATCTGTTATTTTAATCAAATCTTTTGTTCAATGTTGTCATAATAACACAGGATTCCACTTCCTAACTGCAACAGTGTTTGAGATATGACAGTTATGCATATTAATGAGCTCACATGACCATATATGGTCATCTGTTATTTTAATCAAATCTCTTGTTCGCTGTTGTCATAATAACACAGGATTCATCTTCCTAACTGCAACAGTGTTTAAGATATAATGGTTAAGCATATTAATGAGTTCACATGACCATATATGGTCATCTGTTATTTTAATCAAATCTCTTGTTCACTGTTGTCATAATAACACAGGATTCCACTTCCTAACTGCAACAGTGTTTGAGATATGACAGTTATGCATATTAATGAGCTCACATGACCATATATGGTCATTTGTTATTTTAATTGAATCTCTTGTTCAACGTTGTCATAATAACACAGGATTCATCATCCTAACTATAACAGTGCTTGAGTTATAACAGTTATGCATATTAATGAGGTTAGAAGCCCCCACCCCATGGGTGCCCAGCCACGTGGCCTAGCAGTGTGCTATTGGGGCAAAATGATGCATCTGATGACACAAATGCACATACAAAATTTGAAAGAAATCAGACTAATACAAAACATGTAGTTGCATAATTTCTATTTTCACAAAATCCAAGATGGTGGCCAAACCACGTGACCGATCAAAATAATATTATTTTTCTCAAATGGAGCTAAGGCCAGGCATGGTAAATATAAAAACATCTAGTAGATTGGTTGAATCACCTCTGAGAAACAAATGCCCAAACTTTTGGTCAATTTTGCTTAAAATCCAAGATGGCGGCCAAACCATGTGACTGATCTGAAATCTTTCTTAGGTTTCTGAAAGCGTTTGATATACAGATGCCATGAAGCAAAATTGAAAATAATCCCTCAAGTGTTGCCAGAGTAAAATACTACTTCCTGTTTAGAAGAAATCCAAAATGGTGGCCAAACCACTTGACCAATCGTAATAATTTTTTCAAACATAAATGGGATTCATATATAGAAGCTTAATACTACATATGATAGCATTCTGCTTGGTGGTTCTGAAGAAGAAGATTTTTTAGTGTTTTTTGCCGTTTTTAGGAAAAACAAAATGGCGGGAAAAGTCACATGACCGCTAAAGTTTTTATTGCTGACATCTATTACACATGAGTTGTACTATATACCATAAAAAAATCTAGACGCCTAGACCCTCAGAAAGTGGTCAAACAGCCACTTCCGGTTTTATTTCATTTCAACATGGCTGCCAAACTAATTGACCAATCGAAATTCTGAAAGCATGTTGCACCAGTTCACATTAGGGACTATCAGTAGAGAGCATTTTCAGACTATTCAGTTCAGCAGTTTTCTCAAACGGCTTGACGAAAGAAGTTGCGGAAGAAAGAAGAAGAAAGAAGAAAAAACCGAACAATAAGAATAGGGGCCTCGCCCTTTGGGCTTGGGCCCCTAAAAAACCGGACAATAAGAATAGGGGCCTCGCCCTTTGGGCTTGGGCCCCTAAAAACCGGACAATAAGAATAGGGGCCACGCCTTACAGGCTTGGGCCCCTAAATATAGCTGCATAGCAGCAATCACCGGTTTTCAAGACCATGGCACATGGCGAAGTCACATGCAATGCATGGCCATGTATGACTGTTTGCAATAGCCCTCAAAATTAACGTTGGTTCCATGTTTGTATATGTGATAGTGTCCGAGATATTATAGCCATGCATATTTAATGAGTTCCATGACCATATATGGACATCATCTATGTTGGTCAATTCTTTTGTCCAATGTCTTCAATATAACATTGGTTCCATGTTTGTGTTTGCAATAGTGCCCGAGATATTAGAGACATGCATATTTAATGAGTTCTATGACCATATATAGTCATCAGGTATGTTTGTCAATTCTCTTGTCCAATGTCTTCAATATAGCATTTGGTTCAATGTTCCTACTTGTAACAGTGCCTAAGATATTAGAGACTTGCTTATTTAATGAGTTCTATGACCATATATGGTCATTTAAAATGTTGGTCAATTCTTTTGTCCAATGCCTTCAGTATAGGTTTGGGTACATGTCTCTATCTTTAAAAGTGCTCGAGATATTATGGATATGCATATTTAATGAGTTCTATGACCATATATGGTCATCGAATGTGTTGGTCAATCCTTTTGTCCAATGTCTTCAATATAACATTGGTTCCATGTTTGTGTTTGCAATAATGCCTGAGATATTTGAGACATGCATATTTAATGAGTTATATGACCATATATGGTCATCGAATATGTTGGTCAATTCTTTTGTCCAATGTCTTCAATATAGCGTTGGTTCCATGTTTGTACTTGCAATAGTGCCTGAGATATTAAAGACATGCATATTTAATGAGTTTTACGACCATATATGGTCATCGAATATGTTGGTCAATTCTCTCGGCCAATGTCTTCAATATAGCGTTGGTTCCATGTTTGTACTTGCAGTAGTGCCTGAGATATTAGAGACATGCATATTTAATGAGTTGCATGACCATATATGGTCATCCAATACTTTGGTCAATTCTCTTGTCCAATGTCTTCAATATAGCGTTAGTTCCATGTTTGTATATACAACAGTTCTCAATATATGTCAATTCAATGTGTATCATATATAGGCCCTCCCCCCTTTCCCATAATGCAACATTGCTGACTATTTTATATAAAATGAGAAAAATATTCATAAATCAACTGCTCCAAAACTACTGGTCGCACTTTCATGATTCTTTGATTAATCTGTAGTATGTATGATGTTCTTCAAAATTATGGCGTGGAATTTTGATACGATCAAAATTATGCAAATGAGATGCAAAACAATATTTCAGAAAATTCTAGAAAAAAAAGTCACATGACCGTTCAACTTTTTTTTCATGAAATACGTAGCTCTAGGGTCAATACTTCTTTTAAGCGAAAGTTTGAGACTCCTAGACCCTCAGAAAGGTGTTTAAATGAGCGTGCCATTTTTCGCCTTAAATTCAAAATGGCCGCCGTACCACGTGACCAATATGCGTCATCTTAGGATATGCACTAGATCTCATCAGACTTTACAAACATGTGCAAACATTTTCAAGATATGTGCAACGGTGTTCGAAAGGCGCTTAGCGAAAAATCTGGCGGAATAATAATAATAATAATAATAATAATAAATATAGCTGCGTTGCAGCAATGTCGGGTTTCGAGCCCACTGACTTATTAGCAGCGTTCCAAAATCAGCAACACTGACAATAATATATTAAAGGAATTGCATGGTCTTCATACTAAACATGTTACATGTTCCTGTCTGTAACAGTGTTTAAGGTATTACAGTCTTGCATATTTAATGATGTCCCATGACCATATATGGTCATCGGATGTTTTTGTCAGCTCTGTTGTGCAATAACTTCAATATTGCATTGGTTGCATGTTCCTATCTGTAACAGTGCTTGAGATATAACATTTACGCATATTTGACGAGGTCACATGACCATATATGGTCATCACATTAGTTAGTCACATCTCTTGTTCCATAGATTCAATATTGCACAGGTTGCATGTTCCCGTCTGTAACAGTGCTTGAGTTATTACATTTATGCATATTTAATGATGTCACATGACCGTGTATGGGCATCAGATATGTTAGTCATCTCTCTTGTGCAAGACTTTCAATATTGCACTAGTTGCATGTTCCTGTCTGTAACAGTGCTTGAGTTATTACATTTATGCATATTTGTTGAGGTCACATGACCATATATGGTCATCACATTAGTTATTCACATCTCTTGTCCCATAGTTTCGATATTGCACAGGTTGCATGTGACAGTGCTTGAGTTATTATATTTATGCATGTTTGATGAGGTCACATGACCATATATGGTCATCAGATATGGCTGTCATCTCTGTTGTGCAGTAACTTCAATATGGCATTGGTTGCATGTTCCTATCTGTAACAATGCTGGAGTTATTACATTTATGCATATTTGATGAGGTCATATGACCATATATGGTCATCGGATATGTTAGTCACCTCTGTTGTGCAATAACTTCAATATTGCACTGGTTGTATGTTTCTATCTGTAACAGTGCTAGAGATGCATATTTGATGATGTCACATGACCATATATGGTCATCACATTAGTTAGTCACATCTCTTGTCTCATAGCTTCGATATTGCACAGGTTGCATGTTCCCGTCTGTTTACTGTGCTTGAGTTATTACATTTATGCATGTTCAATGAGGTCACATGACCATATATGGTCATCTTGTTTGTTAGTAAAATTTCATGTACCATCACTACAATATTGCACTGGTTGCATGTTCCCGTCTGTAACTGTGCTTGAGTTATTACATTTATGCATATTTGTTGAAGTCACATGACCATATATGGTCATCACATTAGTTACTCACATCTCATGTCCCATAGCTTCGATTTTGCACAGGTTGCATGTTCATGTCTGTAACAGTGCTTGAGTTATTTCATGTATGCATATTTGATGAAGTTACATGACCATATATGGTCATCACATTAGTTAGTCACATCTCTTGTCTCACAGCTTCGATATTGCACAGGTTGCATGTTTCTAACTGTAACAGTGCTTGAGATAATTCAATTATGCATATTTAATGAAGTCACATGACCATATATGGTCATCACATTAGTTAGTCACATCTCTTGACCCATACCTTCGATATTGCACAGGATGCATGTCCCTAACTCTTACAGTGCTTGATATATTACATTTAATCATATTCAATGAGGTCACATGACCATATATGGTCATCTTGTTTGTTAGTAAAATTTCATGTACCATCACTTCAATATTGCACTGGTTGCATGTTCCCGTCTGTAACTGTTCTTGAGTTATTACATTTATGCATATTTGATGAAGTCACATGACCATATATGGTCATCACATTAGTTAGTCACATCTCGTGTCTTATAGCTTCGATATTGCACAGGTTGCATGTCCCTATCTGTAACAGTGCTTGATATATTACATTTATGCATATTTAATGAGATCACATGACCATATATGGTCATCTTGTTTGTTAGTAGAATTTCATGTACCATCACTTCAATATTGCACTGGTTGCATGTTCCTATCTGTAACAGTGCTTAAGATATTGCAATTATGTCTATAAAATGAGGTCATGTGACCATATAAAAGAACAAAAAAATATGAAAAAACATTCTAAAATCTTCTTATAAAAAACGGCTTTTCGCCTGGACTTCCATATTTTGGAATTAAATACTATGTCATATGATCTTTCAAAGTTATTCAGGGTTAGTTGATTTGTCGAAAATTATGCAAATGAGATGCAAAACAAAATTTAAAAAAATTCTAAAAAAAAAAGTCACGTGACCGCTAAAGTTTTTTTTGATGAAATTTGTAGCCCTTGTCGCACTGCTACTATCATAAAAAAATTGGAGCACTCAGACCCTCAGAAAGGTGCGCAATTCGGCATTGAAAATTTCGCCTTTAATCCAAGATGGCGGCCTGGTCATGTGACCTATGTGTCTGAACTTAGGATATGCACCAGATCTCATACAGCTTTACCATTGTGGCAAGTATGGAACTGATCGGTCCAACGGTGTTGACATAAAGCGTGACCAAAAATTTAGGCGGAAGAATAATAATAATAATAATAATAATAAACGGAACAATTACAATAGGGTTTCGACCAAATGGGCTCGAAACCCTAAATATAGCTGCGTTGCAGCAATGTCGGGTTTCGAGCCCACTGACTTATTAGCAGCGTTCCAAAACCAGCATCATCGACAAGAATATATTAATGGATTTGCATGGCCTTCATACTAAACATGTTACATGTTCCTGTCTGTAACAGTGCTTAATGTTTTACAATCATACATATTTAATGATGTCACATGACCATATATGGTTATCGGATACGTTAGTCACCTCTCTTGTACAATAGCTTCAATATTGCACAGGTTGCATGTTCCCATTTGTCACAGTATTTGAGTTATTACATTTATGCATATTTGATGAGGTCACATGACCATATATGGTCATCGGATGTGTTAGTCACTTCTGTTGTGCAATAACTTCAATATTGCACTGGTTGCATGTTCCTATCTGTATCAGTGCTTGACATATAACATTTATGCATATTTGATGAGGTCACATGACCATATATGGTCATCACATTAGTTAGTCACATCTATTGTTCCATAGATTCGATATTGCACAGGTTGCATGTTCCCGTCTGTAATAGTGCTTGAGTTATTACATTTATGCTTATTTGATGAGGTCACATGACCATATATGGTCATCGGATATGTTAGTCACTTCTGTTGTGCAATAGCTTCAATATTGCACTGGTTGCATGTTCCTATCTGTAACAGTGATTGAGATATAACATTTATGCATATTTGATGAGGTCACATGACCATATATGGTCATCAGATGTGTTAGTCAATTCTGTTGTGCAATAGCTTCAATATTGCACTGGTTGCATGTTCCTATCTGTAACAGTGCTAGAGTTACTACATTTATGCATATTTGATGAAGTTACATGACCATATATGGTCATCACATTAGTTAGTCACATCTCTTGTCTCATAGCTTCGATATTGCATATGTTGCATGTCTCTATTTGTGATTCTGCTTGAGATATTACAATTATGCATATTTAATGACGTCACATGACCATATACGGTCATCTCATTAGTTACTCACATCTCATGTCCCATAGCTTCGATTTTGCACAGTTTGCATGTTCATGTCTGTAACAGTGCTTGAGTTATTTCATGTATGCATATTTGATGAAGTTACATGACCATATATGGTCATCACATTAGTTAGTCACATCTCTTGTCTCACAGCTTCGATATTGCACAGGTTGCATGTTTCTAACTGTAACAGTGCTTGAGATAATTCAATTATGCATATTTAATGAAGTCACATGACCATATATGGTCATCACATTAGTTAGTCACATCTCTTGACCCATACCTTCGATATTGCACAGGATGCATGTCCCTAACTCTTACAGTGCTTGATATATTACATTTAATCATATTCAATGAGGTCACATGACCATATATGGTCATCTTGTTTGTTAGTAAAATTTCATGTACCATCACTTCAATATTGCACTGGTTGCATGTTCCCGTCTGTAACTGTGCTTGAGTTATTACATTTATGCATATTTGATGAAGTCACATGACCATATATGGTCATCACATTAGTTAGTCACATCTCGTGTCTTATAGCTTCGATATTGCACAGGTTGCATGTCGCTATCTGTAACAGTGCTTGATATATTACATTTATGCATATTTAATGAGATCACATGACCATATATGGTCATCTTGTTTGTTAGTAGAATTTCATGTACCATCACTTCAATATTGCACTGGTTGCATGTTCCTATCTGTAACAGTGCTTGAGATATTGCAATTATGTCTATAAAATGAGGTCACGTGACCATATAAAATAACAAAAAAAATATGAAAAAACATTCTAAAATCTTCTTCTAAAAAACGGCTTATCGCCTGGACTTCATATTTTGGAATTAAATACTATGTCATATGATCATTCAAAGTTATTCAGGGATAGTTGATTAGTCGAAAATTATGCAAATGAGATGCAAAAGAAAATTAAAAAAATTCTAGAAAAAAATTAGTCACGTGACCGCTAAAGTTTTTTTTGATGAAATTTGTAGCCCTTGTCGCACTGCTACTATCATAAAAAAATTGGACCACTCAGACCCTCAGAAAGGTGCGCAATTCGGCATTGAAAATTTCGCCTTTAATCCAAGATGGCGGCCTGGTCATGTGACCTATGTGTCTGAACTTAGGATATGCACCAGATCTCATACAGCTTTACCATTGTGGCAAGTATGGAACTGATCGGTCCAACGGTGTTGACATAAAGCGTGACCAAAAATTTAGGCGGAATAATAATAATAATAATAATAAATATAGCTGCGTTGCAGCAATGTCGGGTTTCGAGCCCACTGACTTATTAGCAGCGTTCCAAAACCAGCATCATCGACAAGAATATATTAATGGATTTGCATGGCCTTCATACTAAACATGTTACATGTTCCTGTCTGTAACAGTGCTTAATGTTTTACAATCATACATATTTAATGATGTCACATGACCATATATGGACATCGGATGTGTCGGTCACTTCTGTTGTGCAATAACTTCAATATTGCACTGGTTGCATGTTCCTATCTGTATCAGTGCTTGACATATAACATTTATGCATATTTGATGAGGTCACATGACCATATATGGTCATCACATTAGTTAGTCACATCTATTGTTCCATATATTCGATATTGCACAGGTTGCATGTTCCCGTCTGTAATAGTGCTTGAGTTATTACATTTATGCTTATTTGATGAGGTCACATGACCATATATAGTCATCGGATATGTTAGTCACTTCTGTTGTGCAATAGCTTCAATATTGCACTGGTTGCATGTTCCTATCTGTAACAGTGATTGAGATATAACATTTATGCATATTTGATGAGGTCACATGACCATATATGGTCATCAGATGTGTTAGTCACTTCTGTTGTGCAATAGCTTCAATATTGCACTGGTTGCATGTTCCTATCTGTAACAGTGCTTAAGTTACTACATTTATGCATATTTGATGAAGTTACATGACCATATATGGTCATCACATTAGTTAGTCACATCTCTTGTCTCATAGCTTCGATATTGCATATGTTGCATGTCTCTATTTGTGATTCTGCTTGAGATATTACAATTATGCATATTTAATGACGTCACATGACCATATACGGTCAACTCATTAGTTACTCACATCTCATGTCCCATAGCTTCGATTTTGCATAGGTTGCATGTTCATGTCTGTAACAGTGCTTGAGTTATTTCATGTATGCATATTTGATGAAGTTACATGACCATATATGGTCATCACATTAGATAGTCACATCTCTTGTCTCACAGCTTCGATATTGCACAGGTTGCATGTTTCTAACTGTAACAGTGCTTGAGATAATTCAATTATGCATATTTAATGAAGTCACATGACCATATATGGTCATCACATTAGTTAGTCACATCTCTTGACCCATACCTTCGATATTGCACAGGATGCATGTCCCTAACTCTTACAGTGCTTGATATATTTCATTTAATCATATTCAATGAGGTCACATGACCATATATGGTCATCTTGTTTGTTAGTAAAATTTCATGTACCATCACTTCAATATTGCACTGGTTGCATGTTCCCGTCTGTAACTGTGCTTGAGTTATTACATTTATGCATATTTGATGAAGTCACATGACCATATATGGTCATCACATTAGTTAGTCACAGCTCGTGTCTTATAGCTTCGATATTGCACAGGTTGCATGTCGCTATCTGTAACAGTGCTTGATATATTACATTTATGCATATTTAATGAGATCACATGACCATATATGGTCATCTTGTTTGTTAGTAGAATTTCATGTACCATCACTTCAATATTGCACTGGTTGCATGTTCCTATCTGTAACAGTGCTTGAGATATTGCAATTATGTCTATAAAATGAGGTCATGTGACCATATAAAAGAACAAAAAAAATATGAAAAAACATTCTAAAATCTTCTTCTAAAAAACGGCTTATCGCCTGGACTTCATATTTTGGAATTAAATACTATGTCATATGATCTTTCAAAGTTATTCAGGGATAGTTGATTAGTCGGAAATTATGCAAATGAGATGCAAAAGAAAATTAAAAAAATTCTAGAAAAAAATTAGTCACGTGACCGCTAAAGTTTTTTTTGATGAAATTTGTAGCCCTTGTCGCACTGCTACTATCATAAAAAAATTGGAGCACTCAGACCCTCAGAAAGGTGCGCAATTCGGCATTGAAAATTTCGCCTTTAATCCAAGATGGCGGCCTGGTCATGTGACCTATGTGTCTGAACTTAGGATATGCACCAGATCTCATACAGCTTTACCATTGTGGCAAGTATGGAACTGATCGGTCCAACGGTGTTGACATAAAGCGTGACCAAAAATTTAGGCGGAAGAATAATAATAATAATAATAATAATAAACGGAACAATTACAATAGGGTTTCGACCAAATGGGCTCGAAACCCTAATAAATATAGCTGCATAGCAGCAATGACCGGTTTTCAAGACCATGGCACATGGCCAAGTCACATGCAATGCATGGCCATGTATAACTGTTTGCAATAGCCCTGAAAATTAACGTTGGTCCCATGTTTGTATATGTGATAGTGTCCGAAATATTATAGCCATGCATATTTAATGAGTTCCATGACCATATATAGTCATCAGGTATGTTTGTCAATTCTCTTGTTCAATGTCTTCAATGTAGCACTGGTTCCATGTTCCTACTTGCAACAGTGCCTAAGATATCAGAGACATGCATATTTAATACCATATATGGTCATCTACTATGTTGCTCAATTCTCTTGTCCAATGTCTTCAATATAGTGTTGGTTGCATATCTATACTTGCAATAGTGTCCGAGATTTTAGGGACAAGCACATTTAATGATTTCTATGACCATATATGGTTATTGATTGTGTTGGTCAATTCTCTTGTTCAATATCTACAATATAGTGTTGGTACTATGTTTGTACTTGCAATAGTGCATGAGATATTAGGGACTTGCATATTTAATGAGTTCTATGACCATATATGGTTATTTTATATGTTGGTCAATTTTTTTGTCCAATGCCTTCAATATAGTTTTGGGTACATGTTTATATCTTTAAAAGTGATCGAGATATTATGGATATGCATATTTAATGAGTTCTATGACCTTATATGGTCATCGAATATGTTGGTCAATTCTCTCGTCCAATGTCTTCAATATAGCATTGGTTGCATGTTTGTACTTGCAATAGTGCCTGAGATATTAAAAACATGCATATTTAATGAGTTATATGACCATATATGGTCATTTAAAATGTTGGTCAATTCTCTTGTCCAATGTCTTCAATATAGGTTTGGGTACATGTCTATATCTTTCAAAGTGATCGATATATTATGGATATGCATATTTAATGAGTTCTATGACCATATATGGTCATCAACTATGTTGATCAATTCTGTTGTTCAATGTCTTCAATATAGCATTGGTTCCATGTTTGTACTTGCAATAGTGCCTGAGATATGAAAGACATGTATATTTAATGAGTTATATGACCATATATGGTCATCCAATGTTTTGGTACATTTTCTTGTCCAATGTCTTCAATACAGCGTTAGTTCCATGTTTGTACTTGCAATAGTGCCTGAGATATTAGAGACATGCATATTTAATGAGTTCTATGACCATATATGGTCATCAACTATGTTGATCAATTCTTTTGTTCAATGTCTTCAATATAGTATTGGTTCCATGTTTGTACTTGCAATAGTGCCGGAGATATGAAAGACATGTATATTTAATGAGTTATATGACCATATATGGTCATCCAATGTTTTGGTACATTTTCTTGTCCAATGTCTTCAATACAACGTTAGTTTCATGTTTGTACTTGCAATAGTGCCTGAGATATTAGAGACATGCATATTTAATGAGTTGCATGACCATATATGGTCATCCAATATTTTGGTAAATTCTCTTGTCCAATGTCTTCAATATAGCGTTAGTTCCATTCTTGTATGTGCAATAGTTCTCAATATATGTCAATTCAATGTGTATCGTATATGGCTCCTCCCCCCTTTCCCATAATGCAACATTGCTGACTATTTTATATAAAATGTGAAAAATATTCATAAATCAACTGCTCCAAAACTACTGGTCGCACTTTCATGATTCTTTGATTAATCTGTAGTATGTATGATGTTCTTCAAAATGATGGCGTGGAATTTTGATACGATCAAAATTATGCAAATGAGATGCAAAACAATATTTTAGAAAATTCTAGAAAAAAAAGTCACATGACCGTTCAACTTTTTTTTCATGAAATACGTAGCTCTAGGGACAATGCTTCTTTTAAGCGAAAGTTTGAGACTCCTAGACCCTCAGAAAGGTGTTTAAATGAGCATGCCATTTTTCGCCTTAAATTCAAAATGGCCGCCGTACCACGTGACCAATATGCATCATCTTTGGATATGCACTAGATCTCATCATACTTAACAAACATGTGAAACAATTTTCCAGATATGTGCAACGGTGTTCGAATGGCGCTTAGCGAAAAAATCTGGCGGAATAATAATAATAATAAAAAACATAACGATTACAATAGGTTTCCAAGACATGTGTCTTGAAAACCTAATAATAAAAAACATAACAATTACAAAAGGTTTCCAAGACATTTGTCTTGAAAACCTAATAATAATAATAAATATAGCTGCATAGCAGCAATCACCGGTTTTCAAGACCATGGCACATGGCCAAGTCACATGCAATGCATGGCCATGTATGACTGTTTGCAATAGCCCTGAAAATTAACGTTGGTTCCATGTTTGTATATGTGATAGTGTCCGAGATATTACAGCCATGCATATTTAATGAGTTCCATGACCATATATAGTCATCGGGTATGTTTGTCAATTCTCATGTCCAATGTCTTCAATATAGCATTGGTTCAATGTTCCTACTTGCAACAGTGCCTAAGATATTAGAGACATGCATATTTAATGAGTTCTATGACCATACATGGTCATCGAATATGTTGGTCAATCCTTTAGTCAAATGTCTTCAATATAGCATTGGTACCATGTTCCTACTTGCAATAGTGCCTGAGATATTAGAGACATGCATATTTAATGAGTTCTATGACCATACATGGTCATCGAATATGTTGGTCAATTCTCTTGTTCAATATCTACAATATAGCGTTGGTTCCATGTTTGTACTTGCAATAGTGCAAGAGATATTAGAGACATGCATATTCAATGAGTTCTATGACCATATATGGTCATCGAATATGTTGGTCAATTCTCTCGTCCAATGTCTTCAATATAGCATTGGTTGCATGTTTGTACTTGTAATAGTGCCTGAGATATTAAAGACATGCATATTTAATGAGTTGCATGACCATATATGGTCATCCAATATTTTGGTCAATCCTCTTGTCCAATGTCTTCAATATAGCGTTAGTTCCATGTTTGTATATGCAATAGTTCTCAATATATGTCAATTCAATGTGTATCGTATATGGGCCCTCCCCCCTTTCCCATAATGCATCATTGCTGACTATTTTATATAAAATGTGAAAAATATTCATAAATCAACTGCTCCAAAACTACTGGTCACACTTTCATGATTCTTTGATTAATCTGTAGTATGTATGATGTTCTTCAAAATTATGGCGTAGAATTTTGATACGATCAAAATTATGCAAATGAGATGCAAAACAATATTTCAGAAAATTCTAAAAAAAAAAGTCACAAGACCGTTCAACTTTTTTTTCATGAAATACGTAGCTCTAAGGCCAATGCTTCTTTTAAGCGAAAGTTTGAGACTCCTAGACCCTCAGAAAGGTGTTTAAATGAGCATGCCATTTTTCGTCTTAAATTCAAAATGGCCGCCGTACCACGTGACCAATATGCGTCATCTTAGGATATGCACTAGATCTCATCAAACTTTACAAACATGTGCAAACATTTTCAAGCTATGTGCAACGGTGTTCAAATGGCGCTTAGCGAAAAATCTGGCGGAATAATAATAAAAAACATAACGATTACAATAGGTTTCCAAGACATGTGTCTTGAAAACCTAATAATAATAATAATAAAAAACATAACAATTACAAAAGGTTTCCAAGACATGTGTCTTGAAAACCTAATAATAATAAATATAGCTGCGTTGCAGCAATGTCGGGTTTCGAGCCCACTGACTTATTAGCAGCGTTCCAAAATCAGTATCATTAACAATAATATATTATAGGAAATTGCATGGCCTTCATACTAAACATGTTGCATGTTCCTGTCTGTAACAGTGCTTAAGGTATTACAATCTTGCATATTTAATGATGTCCCATGACCATATATGGTCATCGGATGTTTTTGTCAACTCTGTTGTGCAATAACTTCAATATTGCATTGTTGCATTTTCCTATCTGTAACAGTGCTTGAGATATAACATTTATGCATATTTGATGAGGTCACATGACCATATGTGGTCATCACATTAGTTAGTCACATCTCTTGTTCCATTGATTCGATATTGCACAGGTTGCATGTTCCCATCTGTAACAGTGCTTGAGTTATTACATTTATGCATATTTAATGATGTCACATGACCGTGTATGGGCATCAGATGTGTTAGTCACATATCTTGTCTCATAGCTTCGATATTGCACAGGTTGTGTGTTTCTATCTGTTACTGTGTTTCAAATATAACATTTATGCATATTTGATGAGGTCACATGACCATATATGGTCATCACATTAGTTAGTCACATCTCTTGTCCCATAGCTTCGATATTGCACAGGTTGCATGTTCCCGTCTGTAACAGTGCTTGAGTTATTACATTTATGTATATTTGATGAAGTCACATGACCATATATGGTCATGACATTAGTTAGTCACATCTTGTGTATTATAGCTTCGATACTGCACAGGTTGCATGTCCCTATCTGTAACAGTGCTTGATATATTACATTCATGCATATTTAATGAGATCACATGACCATATATGGTCATCTTGTTTGTTAGTAGAATTTCATGTACCATCACTTCAAAATTGCACTGGTTGCATGTTCCTATCTGTAACAGTGCTTGAGATATTGCAATTATGTCTATAAAATGAGGTCACGTGACCATATAAAAGAACAAAAAAATATGAAAAAACATTCTAAAATCTTCTTATAAAAAACGGCTTATCGCCTGGACTCGATATTTTGGAATTAAATACTATGTCATATTATCTTTCAAAGTTATTCAGGGTTAGTTGATGTGTCGAAAATTATGCAAATGAGATGCAAAACAAAATTTAAAAAAATTCTAAAAAAAAAAGTCACGTGACCGCTAAAGTTTTTTTTGATGAGATTTGTAGCCCTTGTCGCACTGCTACTATCATAAAAAAATTGGAGCACTCAGACCCTCAGAAAGGTGCGCAATTCGACATTGAAAATTTCGCCTTTAATCCAAGATGGCGGCCTGGTCATGTGACCTACGTGTCTGAACTTAGGATATGCACCAGATCTCATATAGCTTTACCATTGTGGCAAGTATTGAATTGATCGGTCCAACGGCGTTGACATAAAGCGTGACCAAAAATTTAGGCGGAAGAATAATAATAATAAATATAGCTGCGTTGCAGCAATGTCGGGTTTCGAGCCCACTGACTTATTAGCAGCGTTCCAAAATCAGCATCATTGACAATAATTTATTAAAGGAAATTGCATGGCCTTCATACTAAACATGTTGCATGTTCCTGTCTGTAACAGTGCTTAAGGTATTACAATTTTGCATATTTAATGATGTCCCATGACCATATATGGTCATCGGATGTTTTTGTCAGCTCTGTTGTGCAATAACTTCAATATTGCATTGGTTGCATTTTCCTATCTGTAACAGTGCTTGAGGTATAACATTTATGCATATTTGATGAGGTCACATGACCATATATGGTCATCACATTAGTTAGTCACATCTCTTGTCCCATAGCTTCGATATTGCACAGGTTGCATGTTCCCGTCTGTAACAGTGCTTGAGTTATTACATTTATGTATATTTGATGAAGTCACATGACCATATATGGTCATGACATTAGTTATTCACATCTCGTGTCTTATAGCTTCGATACTGCACAGGTTGCATGTCCCTATCTGTAACAGTGCTTGATATATTACATTCATGCATATTTAATGAGATCACATGACCATATATGGTCATCTTGTTTGTTAGTAGAATTTCATGTACCATCACTTCAAAATTGCACTGGTTGCATGTTCCTATCTGTAACAGTGCTTGAGATATTGCAATTATGTCTATAAAATGAGGTCACGTGACCATATAAAAGAACAAAAAAATATGAAAAAAACATTCTAAAATCTTCTTATAAAAAACGGCTTATCGCCTGGACTCGATATTTTGGAATTAAATACTATGTCATATGATCTTTCAAAGTTATTCAGGGTTAGTTGATTTGTCGTAAATTATGCAAATGAGATGCAAAACAAAATTTAAAAAAATTCTAAAAAAAAAAGTCACGTGACCGCTAAAGTTTTTTTTAATGAGATTTGTAGCCCTTGTCGCACTGCTACTATCATAAAAAAATTGGAGCACTCAGACCCTCAGAAAGGTGCGCAATTCGGCATTGAACATTTCGCCTTTAATCCAAGATGGCGGCCTGGTCATGTGACCTACGTGTCTGAACTTAGGATATGCACCAGATCTCATATAGCTTTACCATTGTGGCAAGTATTGAATTGATCGGTCCAACGGCGTTGACATAAAGCGTGACCAAAAATTTAGGCGGAAGAATAATAATAATAATAATAATAATAATAATAATAAACGGAACAATTACAAAAGGGTTTCGACCAAATGGGCTCGAAACCCTAAATATAGCTGCGTTGCAGCAATGTCGGGTTTCGAGCCCACTGACTTATTAGCAGCGTTCCAAAATCAGCATCATTGACAATAATATATTAAAGGAAATTGCATGGCCTTCATACTAAACATGTTGCATGTTCCTGTCTGTAACAGTGCTTAAGGTATTACAATCTTGCATATTTAATGATGTCCCATGACCATATATGGTCATCAGATGTTTTTGTCAGCTCTGTTGTGCAATAAATTCAATATTGCACAGGTTGCATGTTCCCGTCTGTAACAGTGCTTGAGTTATTACATTTATGCATATTTAATGATGTCACATGACCGTGTATGGGCATCAGATGTGTTAGTCACATATCTTGTCTCATAGCTTCGATATTGCACAGGTTGTGTGTTTCTATCTGTTACTGTGTTTCAAATATAACATTTATGCATATTTGACGAGGTCACATGACCATATATGGTCATCACATTAGTTAGTCACATCTCTTGTCCCATAGCTTCGATATTGCACAGGTTGCATGTTCCCGTCTGTAACAGTGCTTGAGTTATTACATTTATGCATATTTGATGAGGTTACATGATCATATATAGTCATCACATTAGTTAGTCACATCTCTTGACCCATAGCTTCGATATTGCACAGGTTGCATTTCCCTAACTCTTACAGTGCTTGATATATTACATTTATGCATATTCAATGAGGTCACATGACCATATATGGTCATCTTGTCTGTTAGTAAAATTTCATGTACCATCACTTCGATATTGCACAGGTTGCATGTTCCCGTCTGTAATAGTGATTGAGTTATTACATTTATGCTTATTTGATGAGGTCACATGACCATATATGGTCATCGGATATGTTAGTGACTTCTGTTGTGCAATAGCTTCAATATTGCACTGGTTGCATGTTCCTATATGTAACAGTGCTTGAGATATAACATTTATGCATATTTGATGAGGTCACATGACCATATATGGTCATCGGATGTGTTAGTCACTTCTGTTGTGCAATAGCTTCAATATTGCACTGGTTGCATGTTCCTATCTGTAACAGTGCTTGAGTTATTACATTTATGCATATTTGATGAAATTACATGACCATATATGGTCATCACATTAGTTAGCCACATCTCTTGTCTCATAGCTTCAATATTGCATAGGTTGCATGTCTCTATCTGTGATTCTGCTTGATATATTACAATTATGCATATTTAATGACGTCACATGACCATATACGGTCATCACATTAGTTACTCACATCTCATGTCCCACAGCTTCGATTTTGCACAGGTTGCATGTTCATGTCTGTAACAGTGCTTGAGATAATTCAATTATGCATATTTAATGAAGTCACATGACCATATATGGTCATCACATTAGTTAGCCACATCTCTTGACCCATACCTTCGATATTGCACAGGTTGCATGTCCCTAACTCTTGCAGTGCTTGATATATTACATTTATGAATATTCAATGAGGTCACATGACCATATATGGTCATCTTGTTTGTTAGTAAAATTTCATGTACCATCACTTTAATATTGCACTGGTTGCATGTTCCCGTCTGTAACTGTGCTTGAGTTATTACATTTATGCATATTTGATGAAGTCACATGACCATATATGGTCATCACATTAGTTAGTCACATCTCGTGTCTTATAGCTTCGATATTGCACAGGTTGTATGTCCCTATCTGTAACAGTGCTTGATATATTACATTTATGCATATTTAATGAGATCACATGACCATATATGGTCATCTTGTTTGTTAGTAGAATTTCATGTACCATCACTTCAATATTGCACTGGTTGCATGTTCCTATCTGTAACAGTGCTTGAGATATTGCAATTATGTCTATAAAATGAGGTCACGTGACCATATAAAAGAACAAAAAAATATGAAAAAACATTCTAAAATCTTCTTATAAAAAACGGCTTTTCGCCTGGACTTCCATATTTTGGAATTAAATACTATGTCATATGATCTTTCAAAGTTATTCAGGGTTAGTTGATTTGTCGAAAATTATGCAAATGAGATGCAAAACAAAATTTAAAAAAATTCTTAAAAAAAAAGTCACGTGACCGCTAAAGTTTTTTTTGATGGAATTTGTAGCCCTTGTCGCACTGCTACTATCATAAAAAAATTGGAGCACTCAGACCCTCAGAAAGGTGCGCAATTCGGCATTGAAAATTTCGCCTTTAATCCAAGATGGCGGCCTGGTCATGTGACCTATGTGTCTGAACTTAGGATATGCACCAGATCTCATACAGCTTTACCATTGTGGCAAGTATGAAACTGATCGGTCCAACGGTGTTGACATAAAGCGTGACCAAAAATTTAGGCGGAAGAATAATAATAATAATAATAATAATAATAATAATAAACGGAACAATTACAAAAGGGTTTCGACCAAATGGGCTCGAAACCCTAAATATAGCTGCGTTGCAGCAATGTCGGGTTTCGAGCCCACTGACATATTAGCAGCGTTCTAAAATCAGCATCATTGACAATAATATATTAAAGGAAATTGCATGGCCTTCATACTAAACATGTTACATGTTCCTGTCTGTAACAGTGCTTAAGGTATTACAATCTTGCATATTTAATAATGTCCCATGACCATATACGGTCATCGGATGTTTTTTTCAGCTCTGTTGTGCAATAACTTCAATATTGCATTGGTTGCATGTTCCTATGTGTAACAGTGCTTGAGATAAAACATTTGTGCATATTTGATGAGGTCACATGACCATATATGGTCATCGGATGTGTTAGTCACTTCTGTTGTGCAATAGCTTCAATATTGCACTGGTTGCATGTTCCTATCTGTAACAGTGCTTGAGATATAACATTTATGCATAGTTGATGAGGTCACATGACCATATATGGTCATCGGATGTGTTAGTCACTTCTGTTGTGCAATAGCTTCAATATTGCACTGGTTGCATGTTCCTATCTGTAACAGTGCTTGAGTTATTACATTTATGCATATTTGATGAAATTACATGACCATATATGGTCATCACATTAGTTAGCCACATCTCTTGTCTCATAGCTTCGATATTGCATAGGTTGCATGTCTCTATCTGTGATTCTGCTTGAGATATTACAGTTATGCATATTTAATGACGTCACATGACCATATACGGTCATCACATTAGTTACTCACATCTCATGTCCCACAGCTTCGATTTTGCACAGGTTGCATGTTCATGTCTGTAACAGTGCTTGAGATAATTCAATTATGCATATTTAATGAAGTCACATGACCATATATGGTCATCACATTAGTTAGCCACATCTCTTGACCCATACCTTCGATATTGCACAGGTTGCATGTCCCTAACTCTTGCAGTGCCTGATATATTACATTTATGCATATTCAATGAGGTCACATGACCATATATGGTCATCTTGTTTGTTAGTAAAATTTCATGTACCATCACTTCAATATTGCACTGGTTGCATGTTCCTATCTGTAACAGTGCTTGAGATATTGCAATTATGTCTATAAAATGAGGTCACGTGACCATATAAAAGAACAAAAAAATATGAAAAAACATTCTAAAATCTTCTTATAAAAAACGGCTTTTCGCCTGGACTTCCATATTGTGGAATTAAATACTATGTCATATGATCTTTCAAAGTTATTCAGGGTTAGTTGATTCGCCGAAAATTATGCAAATGAGACGCAAAACAAAATTTAAAAAAATTCTAAAAAAAAAAGTCACGTGACCGCTAAAGTTTTTTTTGATGAAATTTGTAGCCCTTGTCACTCTGCTACTATCATAAAAAAATTGGAGCACTCAGACCCTCAGAAAGGTGCGCAATTCGGCATTGAAAATTTCGCCTTTAATCCAAGATGGCGGCCTGGTCATGTGACCTATGTGTCTGAACTTAGGATATGCACCAGATCTCATACAGCTTTACCATTGTGGCAAGTATGAAACTGATCGGTCCAACGGTGTTGACATAAAGCGTGACCAAAAATTTAGGCGGAAGAATAATAATAATAATAATAATAAATATAGCTGCGTTGCAGCAATGTCGGGTTTCGAGCCCACTGACTTATTAGCAGCGTTCCAAAATCAGCATCATCGACAATAATATATTAAAGGAAATTGCATGGCCTTCATACTAAACATGTTGCATGTTCCTGTCTGTAACAGTGCTTAAGATATTACAATCATGCATATTTAATGATGTCACATGACCATATATGGTCATCGGATATGTTAGTCACTTCTGTTGTGCAATAGTTTCAATATTGCACTGGTTGCATTTTCCTATATGTAACAGTGCTTGAGATATAACATTTATGCATATTTGATGAAGTTACATGACCATATATGGTCATCACATTAGTTAGTCATATCTCTTGTCACATAGCTTCGATATTGCATAGGTTGCATGTCTCTATCTGTGATTCTGCTTGAGATATTACAATTATGCATATTTAATGACGGCACATGACCATATACGGTCATCACATTAGTTACTCACATCTCATGTCCCATAGCTTCGATTTTGCACAGGTTGCATGTTTCTATCTGTAACAGTGCTTGAGATAATTCAATTATGCATATTTAATGAAGTCACATGACCATATATGGTCATCACATTAGTTAGTCACATCTCTTGTTCCATAGATTCGATATTGCACAGGTTGCATGGTCCCGTCTGTAATAGTGCTTGAGTTATTACATTTATGCTTATTTGATGAGGTCACATGACCATATATGGTCATCAGATATGTTAGTGACTTCTGTTGTGCAATAGCTTCAATATTGCACTGGTTGCATGTTCCTATCTGTAACAGTGCTTGAGATATAACATTTATGCATATTTGATGAGGTCACATGACCATATATGGTCATCGGATGTGTTAGTCACTTCTGTTGTGCAATAGCTTCAATATTGCACTGGTTGCATGTTCCTATCTGTAACAGTGCTTGAGTTATTACATTTATGCATATTTGATGAAATTACATGACCATATATGGTCATCACATTAGTTAGCCACATCTCTTGTCTCATAGCTTCGATATTGCATAGGTTGCATGTCTCTATCTGTTATTCTGCTTGAGATATTACAATTATGCATATTTAATGACGTCACATGACCATATACGGTCATCACATTAGTTACTCACATCTCATGTCCCACAGCTTCGATTTTGCACAGGTTGCATGTTCCCGTCTGTAACTGTGCTTGAGTTATTACATTTATGCATATTTGATGAAGTCACATGACCATATATGGTCATCACATTAGTTAGTCACATCTCGTGTCTTATAGCTTCGATATTGCACAGGTTACATGTCCCTATCTGTAACAGTGCTTGATATATTACATTTATGCATATTTAATGAGATCACATGACCATATATGGTCATCTTGTTTGTTAGTAGAATTTCATGTACCATCACTTCAATATTGCACTGGTTGCATGTTCCTATCTGTAACAGTGCTTGAGATATTGCAATTATGTCTATAAAATGAGGTCACGTGACCATATAAAAGAACAAAAAAATATGAAAAAAACATTCTAAAATCTTCTTTTAAAAAACGGCTTTTCGCCTGGACTTCCATATTTTGGAATTAAATACTATGTCATATGATCTTTCAAAGTTATTCAGGGTTAGTTGATTTGTCGAAAATTATGCAAATGAGATGCAAAACAAAATTTCAAAAAATTCTAAAAAAAAAAGTCACGTGACCGCTAAAGTTTTTTTTGATGAAATTTGTAGCCCTTGTCCCACTGCTACTATCATAAAAAAATTGGAGCACTCAGACCCTCAGAAAGGTGCGCAATTCGGCATTGAAAATTTCGCCTTTAATCCAACATGGCGGCCTGGTCATGTGACCTATGTGTCTGAACTTAGGATATGCACCAGATCTCATACAGCTTTACCATTGTGGCAAGTATGAAACTGATCGGTCCAACGGTGTTGACATAAAGCGTGACCAAAAATTTAGGCGGAAGAATAATAATAATAAATATAGCTGCGTTGCAGCAATGTCGGGTTTCGAGCTCACTGACTTATTAGCAGCGTTCCAAAATCAGCATCATTGACAATAATATATTAAAGGAAATTGCGTGGCCTTCATACTAAACATGTTGCATGTTCCTGTCTGTAACAGTGCTTAATGTATTACAATCTTGCATATTTAATGATGTCCCATGACCATATATGGTCATCGGATGTTTTTGTCAGCTCTGTTGTGCAATAACTTCAATATTGCATTGGTTGCATTTTCCTATCTGTAACAGTGCTTGAGATATAACATTTATGCATATTTGATGAGGTCACATGACCATGTGTGGTCATCACATTAGTTAGTCACATCTCTTGTTCCATAGATTCGATATTGCACAGGTTGCATGTTCCCGTCTGTAACAGTGCTTGAGTTATTACATTTATGCATATTTAATGATGTCACATGACCGTGTATGGGCATCAGATGTGTTAGTCACATATCTTGTCTCATAGCTTCGATATTGCACAGGTTGTGTGTTTCTATCTGTTACTGTGTTTCAAATATAACATTTATGCATATTTGATGAGGTCACATGACCATATATGGTCATCACATTAGTTAGTCACATCTCTTGTTCCATAGATTCGATATTGCACAGGTTGCATGTTCCCGTCTGTAACAGTGCTTGAGTTATTACATTTATGCATATTTAATGATGTCACATGACCGTGTATGGGCATCAGATGTGTTAGTCACATATCTTGTCTCATAGCTTCGATATTGCACAGGTTGTGTGTTTCTATCTGTTACTGTGTTTCAAATATAACATTTATGCATATTTGATGAGGTCACATGACCATATATGGTCATCACATTAGTTAGTCACATCTCTTGTTCCATAGATTCGATATTGCACAGGTTGCATGTTCTCGTCTGTAATAGTGCTTGAGTTATTACATTTATGCTTATTTGATGAGGTCACATGACCATATATGGTCATCGGATGTGTTAGTCACTTCTGTTGTGCAATAGCTTCAATATTGCACTGGTTGCATGTTCCTATCTGTAACAGTGCTTGAGTTATTACATTTATGCATATTTGATGAAATTACATGACCATATATGGTCATCACATTAGTTAGCCACATCTCTTGTCTCATAGCTTCGATATTGCATAGGTTGCATGTCTCTATCTGTTATTCTGCTTGAGATATTACAATTATGCATATTTAATGACGTCACATGACCATATACGGTCATCACATTAGTTACTCACATCTCATGTCCCACAGCTTCGATTTTGCACAGGTTGCATGTTCCCGTCTGTAACTGTGCTTGAGTTATTACATTTATGCATATTTGATGAAGTCACATGACCATATATGGTCATCACATTAGTTAGTCACATCTCGTGTCTTATAGCTTCGATATTGCACAGGTTACATGTCCCTATCTGTAACAGTGCTTGATATATTACATTTATGCATATTTAATGAGATCACATGACCATATATGGTCATCTTGTTTGTTAGTAGAATTTCATGTACCATCACTTCAATATTGCACTGGTTGCATGTTCCTATCTGTAACAGTGCTTGAGATATTGCAATTATGTCTATAAAATGAGGTCACGTGACCATATAAAAGAACAAAAAAATATGAAAAAAACATTCTAAAATCTTCTTTTAAAAAACGGCTTTTCGCCTGGACTTCCATATTTTGGAATTAAATACTATGTCATATGATCTTTCAAAGTTATTCAGGGTTAGTTGATTTGTCGAAAATTATGCAAATGAGATGCAAAACAAAATTTCAAAAAATTCTAAAAAAAAAAGTCACGTGACCGCTAAAGTTTTTTTTGATGAAATTTGTAGCCCTTGTCCCACTGCTACTATCATAAAAAAATTGGAGCACTCAGACCCTCAGAAAGGTGCGCAATTCGGCATTGAAAATTTCGCCTTTAATCCAACATGGCGGCCTGGTCATGTGACCTATGTGTCTGAACTTAGGATATGCACCAGATCTCATACAGCTTTACCATTGTGGCAAGTATGAAACTGATCGGTCCAACGGTGTTGACATAAAGCGTGACCAAAAATTTAGGCGGAAGAATAATAATAATAAATATAGCTGCGTTGCAGCAATGTCGGGTTTCGAGCTCACTGACTTATTAGCAGCGTTCCAAAATCAGCATCATTGACAATAATATATTAAAGGAAATTGCGTGGCCTTCATACTAAACATGTTGCATGTTCCTGTCTGTAACAGTGCTTAATGTATTACAATCTTGCATATTTAATGATGTCCCATGACCATATATGGTCATCGGATGTTTTTGTCAGCTCTGTTGTGCAATAACTTCAATATTGCATTGGTTGCATTTTCCTATCTGTAACAGTGCTTGAGATATAACATTTATGCATATTTGATGAGGTCACATGACCATGTGTGGTCATCACATTAGTTAGTCACATCTCTTGTTCCATAGATTCGATATTGCACAGGTTGCATGTTCCCGTCTGTAACAGTGCTTGAGTTATTACATTTATGCATATTTAATGATGTCACATGACCGTGTATGGGCATCAGATGTGTTAGTCACATATCTTGTCTCATAGCTTCGATATTGCACAGGTTGTGTGTTTCTATCTGTTACTGTGTTTCAAATATAACATTTATGCATATTTGATGAGGTCACATGACCATATATGGTCATCACATTAGTTAGTCACATCTCTTGTTCCATAGATTCGATATTGCACAGGTTGCATGTTCCCGTCTGTAACAGTGCTTGAGTTATTACATTTATGCATATTTAATGATGTCACATGACCGTGTATGGGCATCAGATGTGTTAGTCACATATCTTGTCTCATAGCTTCGATATTGCACAGGTTGTGTGTTTCTATCTGTTACTGTGTTTCAAATATAACATTTATGCATATTTGATGAGGTCACATGACCATATATGGTCATCACATTAGTTAGTCACATCTCTTGTTCCATAGATTCGATATTGCACAGGTTGCATGTTCTCGTCTGTAATAGTGCTTGAGTTATTACATTTATGCTTATTTGATGAGGTCACATGACCATATATGGTCATCGGATATGTTAGTGACTTCTGTTGTGCAATAGCTTCAATATTGCACTGGTTGCATGTTCCTATCTGTAACAGTGCTTGAGTTATTACATTTATGCATATTTGATGAAATTACATGGCCATATATGGTCATCACATTAGTTAGCCACATCTCTTGTCTCATAGCTTCGATATTGCATAGGTTGCATGTATCTATCTGTGATTCTGCTTGAGATATTACAATTATGTATATTTAATGACGTCACATGACCATATACGGTCATCACATTAGTTACTCACATCTCATGTCCCACAGCTTCGATTTTGCACATGTTGCATGTTCATGTCTGTAACAGTGCTTGAGATATAACATTTATGCATATTTGATGAGGTCACATGACCATATATGGTCATCGGATGTGTTAGTCACTTCTGTTGTGCAATAGCTTCAATATTGCACTGGTTGCATGTTCCTATCTGTAACAGTGCTTGTGTTATTACATTTATGCATATTTGATGAAATTACATGACCATATATGGTCATCACATTAGTTAGCCACATCTCTTGTCTCATAGCTTCGATATTGCATAGGTTGCATGTCTCTATCTGTGATTCTGCTTGAGATATTACAATTATGCATATTTAATGACGTCGCATGACCATATACGGTCATCACATTAGTTACTCACATCTCATGTCCCACAGCTTCGATTTTGCACAGGTTGCATGTTCATGTCTGTAACAGTGCTTGAGATAATTCAATTATGCATATTTAATGAAGTCACATGACCATATATGGTCATCACATTAGTTAGTAACCTCTCGTGTCTTATAGCTTCGATATTGCACAGGTTGCATGTCCCTATCTGTAACAGTGCTTGATATATTACATTTATGCATATTTAATGAGATCACATGACCATATATGGTCATCTTGTTTGTTAGTAGAATTTCATGTACCATCACTTCAATATTGCACTGGTTGCATGTTCCTATCTGTAACAGTGCTTAAGATATTGCAATTATGTCTATAAAATGAGGTCACGTGACCATATAAAAGAACAAAAAAATATGAAAAAACATTCTAAAATCTTCTTATAAAAAACGGCTTTTCAACTGGACTTCCATATTTTGGAATTAAATACTATGTCATATGATCTTTCAAAGTTATTCAGGGTTAGTTGATTTGTCGAAAATTATGCAAATGAGATGCAAAACAAAATTTAAAAAAATTCTAAAAAAAAAAGTCACGTGACCGCTAAAGTTTTTTTTGATGAAATTTGTAGCCCTTGTCGCACTGCTACTATCATAAAAAAATTGGAGCACTCAGACCCTCAGAAAGGTGCGCAATTCGGCATTGAAAATTTCGCCTTTAATCTAAGATGGCGGCCTGGTCATGTGACCTATGTGTCTGAACTTAGGATATGCACCAGATCTCATATAGCTTTACCACTGTGGCAAGTATTGAATTGATCGGTCCAACGGCGTTGACATAAAGCGTGACCAAAAATTTAGGCGGAAGAATAATAATAATAATAATAATAATAATAATAATAAACGGAACAATTACAAAAGGGTTTCGACCAAATGGGCTCGAAACCCTAATAATAATAATAATAATAATAAATATAGCTGCGTTGCAGCAATGTCGGGTTTCGAGCCCACTGACTTATTAGCAGCATTCCAAAATCAGCATCATTGACAATAATATATTAAAGGAAACTGCATGGCCTTCATACTAAACATGTTACATGTTCCTGTCTGTAACAGTGCTTAAGGTATTACAATCTTGCATATTTAATGATGTCCCATGACCATATATGGTCATAGGTTGTTTTTGTCAGCTCTGTTGTGCAATAACTTCAATATTGCATTGGTTGCATTTTCCTATCTGTAACAGTGCTTGAGATATAACATTTATGGATATTTGATGAGGTCACATGACCATATGTGGTCATCACATTAGTTAGTCACATCTCTTGTTCCATAGATTCGATATTGCACAGGTTGCATGTTCCCGTCTGTAATAGTGCTTGAGTTATTACATTTATGCTTATTTGATGAGGTCACATGACCATATATGGTCATCGGACATGTCAGTCACTTCTGTTGTGCAATAGCTTCAATATTGCACTGGTTGCATGTTCCTATCTGTAACAGTGCTTGAGATATAACATTTATGCATATTTGATGAGGTCACATGAACATATATGGTCATCGGATGTTTTAGTCACTTCTGTTGTTCAATAGCTTCAATATTGCACTGGTTGCATGTTCCTATCTGTAACAGTGCTTGAGTTACTACATTTATGCATATTTGATGAAGTTACATGACCATATATGGTCATCACATTAGTTAGTCACATCTCGTGTCTTATAGCTTCGATATTGCACAGTTGCATGTCCCTATCTGTAACAGTGCTTGATATATTACATTTATGCATATTTAATGAGATCACATGACCATATATGGTCATCTTGTTTGTTAGTAGAATTTCATGTACCATCACTTCAATATTGCACTGGTTGCATGTTCCTATCTGTAACAGTGCTTGACATATTGCAATTATGTCTATAAAATGAGGTCACGTGACCATATAAAAGAACAAAAAAATATGAAAAAACATTCTAAAATCTTCTTATAAAAAACGGCTTTTCGCATGGACTTCCATATTTTGGAATTAAATACTATGTCATATGATCTTTCAAAGTTATTCAAGGTTAGTTGATTTGTCGAAAATTATGCAAATGAGATGCAAAACAAAATTTAAAAAAATTCTAAAAAAAAAAGTCACGTGACCGCTAAAGTTTTTTTTGATGAAATTTGTAGCCCTTGTCGCACTGCTACTATCATAAAAAAATTGGAGCACTCAGACCCTCAGAAAGGTGCGCAATTCGGCATTGAAAATTTCGCCTTTAATCTAAGATGGCGGCCTGGTCATGTGACCTATGTGTCTGAACTTAGGATATGCACCAGATCTCATATAGCTTTACCACTGTGGCAAGTATTGAATTGATCGGTCCAACGGCGTTGACATAAAGCGTGACCAAAAATTTAGGCGGAAGAATAATAATAATAATAATAATAATAATAATAATAAACGGAACAATTACAAAAGGGTTTCGACCAAATGGGCTCGAAACCCTAATAATAATAATAAACGGAACAATTACAAAAGGGTTTCGACCAAATGGGCTCGAAACCCTAAATATAGCTGCGTTGCAGCAATGTCGGGTTTCGAGCCCACTGACTTATTAGCAACGTTCCAAAATCAGCATCATTGACAATAATATATTAAAGGAAATTGCATGGCCTTCATACTAAACATGTTGCATGTTCCTGTCTGTAACAGTGCTTAAGGTATTACAATCTTGCATATTTAATGATGTCCCATGACCATATATGGTCATCGGATGTTTTTGTCAGCTCTGTTGTGCAATAACTTCAATATTGCATTGGTTGCATTTTCTTATCTGTAACAGTGCTTGAGATGTAACATTTATGCATATTTGATGAGGTCACATGACCATATGTGGTCATCACATTAGTTAGTCACATCTCTTGTTCCATAGATTCGATATTGCACAGGTTGCATGTTCCCGTCTGCAACAGTGCTTGAGTTATTACATTTATGCATATTTAATGATGTCACATGACCGTGTATGGGCATCAGATGTGTTAGTCACATATCTGGTCTCATAGCTTCGATATTGCACAGGTTGTGTGTTTCTTTCTGTTACTGTATTCAAATATAACATTTATGCATATTTGATGAGGTCACATGACCATATATGGTCATCACATTAGTTAGTCACATCTCTTGTTCCATAGATTCGATATTGCACAGGTTGCATGTTCCCGTCTGTAATAGTGCTTGAGTTATTACATTTATGCTTATTTGATGAGGTTACATGACCATATATGGTCAGCGGATATGTTAGTGACTTCTGTTGTGCAATAGCTTCAATATTGCACTGGTTGCATGTTCCTATCTGTAACAGTGCTTGAGATATAACATTTATGCATATTTGATGAGGTCACATGACCATATATGGTCGTCGGATGTGTTAGTCACTTCTGTTGTGCAATAGCTTCAATATTGCACTGGTTGCATGTTCCTATCTGTAACAGTGCTTGAGATATAACATTTATGCATATTTGATGAGGTCACATGACCATATATGGTCGTCGGATGTGTTAGTCACTTCTGTTGTGCAATAGCTTCAATATTGCACTGGTTGCATGTTCCTATCTGTAACAGTGCTTGAGTTATTACATTTATGCATATTTGATGAAATTACATGACCATATATGGTCATCACATTAGTTAGCCACATCTCTTGTCTCATAGCTTCGATATTGCATAGGTTGCATGTCTCTATCTGTGATTCTGCTTGAGATATTACAATTATGCATATTTAATGACGTCACATGACCATATACGGTCATCACATTAGTTACTCACATCTCATGTCCCACAGCTTCGATATTGCACAGGTTGCATGTCCCTAACTCTTGCAGTGCTTGATATATTACATTTATGCATATTCAATGAGGTCACATGACCATATATGGTCATCTTGTTTGTTAGTAAAATTTCATGTACCATCACTTCAATATTGCACTGGTTGCATGTTCCCGTCTGTAACTGTGCTTGAGTTATTACATTTATGCATATTTGATGAAATCACATGACCATATATGGTCATCACATTAGTTAGTCACATCTCGTGTCTTATAGCTTCGATATTGCACAGGTTGCATGTCCCTATCTGTAACAGTGCTTGATATATTACATTTATTCATATTTAATGAGATCACATGACCATATATGGTCATCTTGTTTGTTAGTAGAATTTCATGTACCATCACTTCAATATTGCACTGGTTGCATGTTCCTATCTGTAACAGTGCTTGAGATATTGCAATTATGTCTATAAAATGAGGTCACGTGACCATATAAAAGAACAAAAAAATATGAAAAAACATTCTAAAATCTTCTTATAAAAAACGGCTTTTCGCCTGGACTTCCATATTTTGGAATTAAATACTATGTCATTTGATCTTTCAAAGTTATTCAGGGTTAGTTGATTTGTCGAAAATTATGCAAATGAGATGCAAAACAAAATTTAAAAAAATTCTAAAAAAAAAAGTCACGTGACCGCTAAAGATTTTTTTGATGAAATTTGTAGCACTTGACCCACTACTGCTATCATAGAAAAATTGGAGCACTCAGACCCTCAGAAAGGTGCGCAATTTGGCATTGAAAATTTCGCCTTTATTTCAAGATGGCGGCCTGGCCATGTGACCTATGTGTCTGAACTTAGGCTATGCACTAGATCTCATGCAGCTTTACCATTGTGGCAAGTACTGAGCTGATCGGTCCAACGGCGTTGACATAAAGTGTGACCGAAAAACGGCGGAAGAATAATAATAATAAATATAGCTGCATAGCAGCGATGACGGGTTTCGAGCCTGCGTGGCTCATGACAAATTGCACTTGCTCGATGTGATTATTTGACTAACGTTTCATGTCTAGAATGCAAGATAGCAGACAAACTACACAACATATGGATTTGATTTCACAGGAATATGATAAACTTAATGCAAGGACAAATAGTTCATGAGTTATAGAACTTTTTCTCTTTTACTAAATCCAAGATGGCTGCCAAAGGAAGCCATTTTTAAAAATCTACTTCAGTAACTTTGTAGAGCTATCAACAGAGATACTATATGCTAAATTGCTTTTCAAACAAGCAAGCAGTTTTTAACAAGATATTTTTTTGAGGTTTTTTGAATTTTTGTGATAAATTCAACATGGCCGCCAAAACCACTTGAATCATGGGAAATATTTCTATGAACACATAATCATCTCATTGAGCGGATGTTGTATGCCAAGTTTTGTTTAAATCTGGCAAATCGTTCATAAGTTATAGTGTACTTTCACTTTTTACTAAATCCAAGATGGCTGCCAAAGGAAGCCATTTTTCAAAAATCTGCTTCAGTCACTTTGTGAAGCTATCAACAGAGATACTATATGCCGAATTGTTTTTCAAACAAGCAAGCAGTTTTTAAGAAGATAATTTTTTGAGTTTTTTGGCATTTTTGTGATAAATTCAACATGGCCGCCAAAACCACTTGAATCATGGGAAATATTTTCATAAACACATAACCATCTTATTGAACAGATGTTGTATGCCAAGTTTTGTTTAAATCTGGCAAATTGTTCATAAGTTATAGCGTAATTTCACTTTTCACTAAATCCAAGATGGCTGCCAAAGAAAGCCATTTTTCAAAAATCTGCTTCAGTAACTTTGTAGAGCTATCAACAGAGATACAATATGCTAAATTGATTGCAAATGAGATGCAAAACAAAATTTCAAAAAATTCTTAAAAAAAAAGTCACGTGACCGCTAAAGTTTTTTTTGATGAAATTTGTAGCCCTTGTCCCACTGCTACTATCATAAAAAAATTGGAGCACTCAGACCCTCAGAAAGGTGCGCAATTCGGCATTGAAAATTTCGCCTTTAATCCAAGATGGCGGCCTGGTCATGTGACCTATGTGTCTGAACTTAGGATATGCACCAGATCTCATACAGCTTTACCATTGTGGCAAGTATGAAACTGATCGGTCCAACGGTGTTGACATAAAGCGTGACCAAAAATTTAGGCGGAAGAATAATAATAATAATAATAATAATAATAATAATAAACGGAACAATTACAAAAGGGTTTCGACCAAATGGGCTCGAAACCCTAAATATAGCTGCGTTGCAGCAATGTCGGGTTTCGAGCCCACTGACTTATTAGCAGCGTTCCAAAATCAGCATCATTGACAATAATATATTATAGGAAATTGCATGGCCTTCATACTAAACATGTTGCATGTTCCTGTCTAGTAACAGTGCTTAAGGTATTACAATCTTGCATATTTAATGATGTCCCATGACCATATATGGTCATCGAATGTTTTTGTCAAATCTGTTGTGCAATAACTTCAATATTGCATTGGTTGCATTTTCCTATCTGTAACAGTGCATGAGATATAACATTTATGCATATTTGATGAGGTCACATGACCATATATGGTCATCACATTAGTTAGTCACATCTCTTGTCCCATAGCTTCGATATTGCACAGGTTGCATGTTCCCGTCTGTAACAGTGCTTGAGTTATTACATTTATGCATATTTGATGAGGTCACATGATCATATATAGTCATCACATTAGTTAGTCACATCTCTTGACCCATAGCTTCGATATTGCACAGGTTGCATGTCCCTAACTCTTACAGTGCTTCATATATTACATTTATGCATATTCAATGAGGTCACATGACCATATATGGTCATCTTGTTTGTTAGTAAAATTTCATGTACCATCACTTCAATATTGCACTGGTTGCATGTTCCTGTCTATAACTGTGCTTGAGTTATTACATTTATGTATATTTGATGAAGTCACATGACCATATATGGTCATCACATTAGTTAGTCACCGCCCATGTCTTATACCTTCGATATTGCACAGGTTGCATGTCCCTATCTGTAACAGTGCTTGATATATTACATTCATGCATATTTAATGAGATCACATGACCATATATGGTCATCTTGTTTGTTAGTAGAATTTCATGTACCATCACTTCAATAATGCACTGGTTGCATGTTCCTATCTGTAACAGTGCTTGAGATATTGCAATTATGTCTATAAAATGAGGTCACGTGACCATATAAAAGAACGAAAAAAATATGAAAAAACATTCTAAAATCTTCTTATAAAAAACGGCTTATCGCCTGGACTCAATATTTTGGAATTAAATACTATGTCATATGATCTTTCAAAGTTATTCAGGGTTAGTTGATTTGTCGAAAATTATGCAAATGAGATGCAAAACAAAATTTAAAAAAATTCTAAAAAAAAAAGTCACGTGACCGCTAAAGTTTTTTTTGATGAAATTTGTAGCCCTTGTCGCACTGCTACTATCATAAAAAAATTGGAGCACTCAGACCCTCAGAAAGGTGCGCAATTCGGCATTGAAAATTTCGCCTTTAATCCAAGATGGCGGCCTGGTCATGTGACCTATGTGTCTGAACTTAGGATATGCACCAGATCTCATATAGCTTTACCATTGTGGCATGTATTGAATTGATCGGTCCAACGGCGTTGACATAAAGCGTGACCAAAAATTTAGGCGGAAGAATAATAATAATAATAATAATAATAATAATAATAAACGGAACAATTACAAAAGGGTTTCGACCAAATGGGCTCGAAACCCTAATAAATATAGCTGCGTTGCAGCAATGTCGGGTTTCGAGCCCACTGACTTATTAGCTGCGTTCCAAAATCAGCATCATTGACAATAATATATTATAGGAAATTGCATGGCCTTCATACTAAACATGTTGCATGTTCCTGTCTGTAACAGTGCTTAAGGTATTTCAATCTTGCATATTTAATGATGTCCCATGACCATATATGGTCATCTGATGTTTTTGTCAGCTCTGTTGTGCAATAACTTCAATATTGCATTGGTTGCATTTTCCTATCTGTAACAGTGCTTGAGATATAACATTTATGCTTATTTGATGAGGTCACATGACCATATGTGGTCATCACATTAGTTAGTCACATCTCTTGTTCCATAGATTCGATATTGCACAGGTTGCATGTTCCCGTCTGTAACAGTGCTTGAGTTATTACATTTATGCATATTTAATGATGTCACATGACCGTGTATGGGCATCAGATGTGTTAGTCACATATCTTGTCTCATAGCTTCGATATTGCACAGGTTGTGTGTTTCTATCTGTTACTGTGTTTCAAATATAACATTTATGCATATTTGATGAGGTCACATGACCATATATGGTCATCACATTAGTTAGTCACATCTCTTGTTCCATAGATTCGATATTGCACAGGTTGCATGTTCCCGTCTGTAATAGTGCTTGAGTTATTACATTTATGCTTATTTGATGAGGTCACATGACCATATATGGTCATCGGATATGTTAGTGACTTCTGTTGTGCAATAGCTTCAATATTGCACTGGTTGCATGTTCCTATCGGTAACAGTGCTTGAGATATAACATTTATGCATATTTGATGAGGTCACATGACCATATATGGTCATCGGATGTGTTAGTCACTTCTGTTGTGCAATAGCTTCAATATTGCACTGTTTGCATGTTCCTATCTGTAACAGTGCTTGAGATATAACATTTATGCATATTTGATGAGGTCACATGACCATATATGGTCATTGGATGTGTTAGTGACTTCTGTTTTTCAATAGCTTCAATATTGCACTGGTTGCATGTTCCTATCTGTAACAGTGCTTGAGTTTCTACATTTATGCATATTTGATGAAGTTACATGACCATATATGGTCATCACATTAGTTAGTCACATCTCATGTCCCACAGCTTCGATTTTGCACAGGTTGCATGTTCATGTCTGTAACAGTGCTTGAGTTATTACATGTATGCATATTTAATGACGGCACATGACCATATACGGTCATCACATTAGTTACTCACATCTCATGTCCCACAGCTTCGATTTTGCACAGGTTGCATGTTCATGTCTGTAACAGTGCTTGAGATAATTCAATTATGCATATTTAATGAAGTCACATGACCATATATGGTCATCACATTAGTTAGTCACATCTCTTGTTCCATAGATTCGATATTGCACAGGTTGCATGTTCCCGTCTGTAATAGTGCTTGATTTATTACATTTATGCTTATTTGATGAGGTCACATGATCATATATAGTCATCGGATATGTCAGTCACCTCTGTTGTGCAATAACTTCAATATTGCACTGGTTGCGTGTTTCTATCTGTTACTGTGTTTCAAATATAGCATTTATGCATATTTGATGAGGTCACATAACCATATATGGCCATTTAATGTGTTAGTCACATCTCTTGACCCATAGCTTCGATATTGCACAGGTTGCATGTCCCTAAGTCTTACAGTGCTTGATATATTACATTTATGCATATTCAATTAGGTCACATGACCATATATGGTCATCTTGTTTTTAGTAAAATTTCATGTACCATCACTTCAATATTGCACAGGTTGCATGTTCCCGTCTGTAACAGTGCTTGAGTTATTACATTTATGCATATTTGATGAAGTCACATGACCATATATGGTCATCACATTAGTTAGTCACATCTCGTGTCTTATAGCTTCGATATTGCACAGGTTGCATGCTCCTATCTGTAACAGTGCTTGATATATTACATTTATGCATATTTAATGAGGTAACATGACCATATATGGTCATCTTGTTTGTTAGTAAAATTTCATGTACCATCACTTCAATATTGCACTGGTTGCATGTTTCTATCTGTAACAGTGCTTGAGATATTGCAATTATGTCTATAAAATGAGGTCACGTGACCATATAAAAGAACAAAAAAATATGAAAAAAACATTCTAAAATCTTCTTATAAAAAACGGCTTATCGCCTGGACTCCATATTTTGGAATTAAATACTATGTCATATGATCTATCAAAGTTATTCAGGGTTAGTTGATTAGTCGAAAATTATGCAAATGAGATGCAAAACAAAATTAAAAAAATTCTAGAAAAAAATTAGTCACATGACCGCTAAAGTTTTTTTTGATGAAATTTGTAGCCCTTATCCCACTGCTACTGCCATGAAAAAATTGGAGCACTCAGACCCTCAGAAAGGTGTGCAATTCGGCATTGAAAATTTCGCTTTTAACCCAAGATGGCGGCCTGGTCATGTGACCTATGTGTCTGAACTTAGGATATGCACCAGATCTCATCCAGCTTTACCATTGTGGCAAGTATTGAGCTGATCGGTCCAACAGCGTTGACATAAAGCGTGACCAAAAATTTAGGCGGAATCATAATAATAATAATAAACGGAACAATTACAATAGGGTTTCGACCAAATGGGCTCGAAACCCTAATAATAAACGGAACAATTACAAAAGGGTTTCGACCAAATGGGCTCGAAACCCTAAATATAGCTGCGTTGCAGCAATGTCGGGTTTCGAGCCCACTGACTTATTAGCAGCGTTCCAAAATCAGCATCATTGACAGTAATATATTAAAGGAAATTGCATGGCCTTCATACTAAACATGTTGCATGTTCCTGTCTGTAACAGTGCTTAAGGTATTACAATCTTGCATATTTAATGATGTCCCATGACCATATATGGTCATCGGATGTTTTTGTCAGCTCTGTTGTGCAATAACTTCAATATTGCATTGGTTGCATTTTCCTATCTGTAACAGTGCTTGAGATGTAACATTTATGCATATTTAATGATGTTACATGACTGTGTATGGGCATCAGATGTGTTCGTCACAAATCTTGTCTCATAGCTTCGATATTGCACAGGTTGTGTGTTTCTTTCTGTTACTGTGTTTCAAATATAACATTTATGCATATTTGATGAGGTTACATGACCATATATGGTCATCACATTAGTTAGTCACATCTCTTGTTCCATAGATTCGATATTGCACAGGTTGCATGTTCCCGTCTGTAATAGTGCTTGAGTTATTACATTTATGCTTATTTGATGAGGTCACATGACCATATATGGTCATCGGATATGTTAGTGACTTCTGTTGTGCAATAGCTTCAATATTGCACTGGTTGCATGTTCCTATCTGTAACAGTGCTTGAGATATAACATTTATGCATATCTGATGAGGTCACATGACCATATATGGTCATCGGATGTGTTAGTCACTTCTGTTGTGCAATAGCTTCAATATTGCACCGGTTGCATGTTCCTATCTTTAACAGTGCTTGAGTTATTACATTTATGCATATTTGATGAAATTACATGACCATATATGGTCATCACATTAGTTAGCCACATCTCTTGTCTCATAGCTTCGATATTGCATAGGTTGCATGTCTCTATCTGTGATTCTGCTTGAGATATTACAATTATGCATATTTAATGACGTCACATGACCATATACGGTCATCACATTAGTTACTCACATCTCATGTCCCACAGCTTCGATATTGCACAGGTTGCATGTTCCTAACTCTTGCAGTGCTTGATATATTACATTTATGCATATTCAATGAGGACACATGACCATATATGGTCATCTTGTTTGTTAGTAAAATTTCATGTACCATCACTTCAATATTGCACTGGTTGCATGTTCCCGTCTGTAACTGTGCTTGAGTTATTACATTTATGCATATTTGATGAAGTCACATGACCATATATGGTCATCACATTAGTTAGTCACATCTCGTATCTTATAGCTTCGATATTGCACAGGTTGCATGTCCCTATCTGTAACAGTGCTTGATATATTACATTTATGCATATTTAATGAGATCACATGACCATATATGGTCATCTTGTTTGTTAGTAGAATTTCATGTACCATCACTTCAATATTGCACTGGTTGCATGTTCCTATCTGTAACAGTGCTTGAGATATTGCAATTATGTCTATAAAATGAGGTCACGTGACCATATAAAAGAACAAAAAAATATGAAAAAACATTCTAAAATCTTCTTATAAAAAACGGCTTTTCGCCTGGACTTCCATATTTTGGAATTAAATACTATGTCATATGATCTTTCAAAGTTATTCAGGGTTAGTTGATTTGTCGAAAATTATGCAAATGAGATGCAAAACAAAATTTAAAAAAATTCTAAAAAAAAAAGTCACGTGACCGCTAAAGTTTTTTTTGATGAAATTTGTAGCCCTTGTCGCACTGCTACTATCATAAAAAAATTGGAGCACTCAGACCCTCGGAAAGGTGCGCAATTCGGCATTGAAATATTCGCCTTTAATCCAAGATGGCGGCCTGGTCATGTGACCTATGTGTCTGAACTTAGGATATGCACCAGATCTCATACAGCTTTACAATTGTGGCAAGTATGGAACTGATCGGTCCAACGGTGTTGCCATAAAGTGTGACGAAAAAACGGCGGAAGAATAATAATAATAAATATAGCTGCGTTGCAGCAATGTCGGGTTTCGAGCCCACTGACTTATTCGCAGCGTTCCAAAATCAGCATCATTGACAATAATATATTAATGGAAATTGCATGGCCTTCATACTAAACATGTTGCATGTTCCTGTCTGTAACAGTGCTTAAGGTATTACAATCTTGCATATTTAATGATGTCCCATGACCATATATGGTCATTGGATGTTTTTGTCAGCTCTGTTGTGCAATAACTTCATTATTGTATTGGTTGCATGTTCCTATCTGTAACAGTGCTTGAGATATAACATTTGTGCATATTTGATGAGGTCACCTGACCATATATGGTCATCACATTAGTTAGTCACATCTCTTGTTCCATAGATTCGATATTGCACAGGTTGCATATTCCCGTCTGTAATAGTGCTTGAGTTATTACATTTATGCTTATTTGATGAGGTCACATGACCATATATGGTCAACGGATATGTTAGTCACTTCTGTTGTGCAATAGCTTGCTGGTTGCATGTTCCTATCTGTAACAGTGCTTGAGATATAACATTTATGCATATTTGATGAGGTCACATGACCATATATGGTCATCGGATGTGTTAGTCACTTCTGTTGTGCAATAGCTTCAATATTGCACTGGTTGCATGTTCCTATCTGTAACAGTGCTTGAGTTATTACATTTATGCATATTTGATGAAGTTACATGACCATATATGGTCATCACATTAGTTAGTCATATCTCTTGTCACATAGCTTCGATATTGCATAGGTTGCATGTCTCTATCTGTGATTCTGCTTGAGATATTACAATTATGCATATTTAATGACGGCACATGACCATATACGGTCATCACATTAGTTACTCACATCTCATATCCCATAGCTTCGATTTTGCACAGGTTGCATGTTTCTATCTGTAACAGTGCTTGAGATAATTCAATTATGCATATTTAATGAAGTCACATGACCATATATGGTCATAACATTAGTTAGTCACATCTCTTGACCCATACCTCCGATATTGCACAGGTTGCATGTAACTAACTCTTGCAGTGCTTGACATATTACATTTATGCATATTCAATGAGGTCACATGACCATATATAGTCATCTTGTTTGTTAGTAAAATTTCATGTACCATCACTTCAATATTGCACTGGTTGCATGTTCCCATCTGTAACTGTGCTTGAGTTATTACATTTATGCATATTTGATGAAGTCACATGACCATATATGGTCATCACATTAGTTAGTCACATCTCGTGTCTTATAGCTTCGATATTGCACAGGTTGCATGTCCCTATCTGTAACAGTGCTTGATATATTACATTTATGCATATTTAATGAGATCACATGACCATATATGGTCATCTTGTTTGTTAGTAGAATTTCATGTACCATCACTTCAATATTGCACTGGTTGCATGTTCCTATCTGTAACAGTGCTTGAGATATTGCAATTATGTCTAAAAAATGAGGTCACGTGACCATGTAAAAGAACAAAAAAATATGGAAAAACATTCTAAAATCTTCTTATAAAAAACGGCTTATCGCCTGGACTCAATATTTTGGAATTAAATACTATGTCATATGATCTTTCAAAGTTATTCAGGGTTAGTTGATTTGTCGAAAATTATGCAAATGAGATGCAAAACAAAATTTAAAAAAATTCTAAAAAAAAAAGTCACGTGACCGCTAAAGTTTTTTTTGCTGAAATTTGTAGCCCTTGTCGCACTGCTACTATCGTAAAAAAATTGGAGCACTCAGACCCTCAGAAAGGTGCGCAATTCGGCATTGAAAATTTCGCCTTTAATCCAAGATGGCGGCCTGGCCATGTGACCTATGTGTCTGAACTTAGGATATGCACCAGATCTCATACAGCTTTACCATTGTGGCAAGTATGGAACTGATCGGTCCAACGGTGTTGACATAAAGCGTGACCAAAAATTTAGGCGGAAGAATAATAATAATAAATATAGCTGCAGAGCAGCTATTAACGGCTTTCAAGAAAAAAGGATTCATAACACCATTAAATTTGGAAAAAAAGGTTTGAAGATTTGACTTGTGTAATGTATATACATGTAGGTTACACGAGGTTCTGGCCCAATGCCTGCATTATAGCGATATTTCCATGTCTCTAACTTCAATAGTGCTCGAGATATTATATATACGCATATCTAATGAGTTCTATGACCATATATGGTCAACGGATATGTTGGCCAATTCTCTTTTCCATTGCCTTCAATATAGCGTTGGTACCCTGTCTGTACATGCAATACTGCTAGAAATATTAGAGACATGTATATTTAATGAGATCTATGACCATATATGGTCAACGGATATGTTGGCCAATTCTCTTTTCTATTTCCTTCAATATAGTGTTTGTTCCATGTTTGTACATGGAATAGCGCTTGAGATATTAGAGACATGCATATTAAATGAGTTATATGACCATATATGGTCAACGGACATGTTGGCCAATTGTCTTTCCCAGTGCCTTCAATATAGCATTGGTACCATGTTTATACATGCAATAGTGCTTGAGATATTGGAGACATGCATATTTATTGAGTTATATGACCATAAATGGCCATTGAACATGTTGACAATTTCTCTTGTCCAAAGCCTTCAATATAGCAATGGTTCCATGTCTGTATGTGCAATAGTGTCTGATATATTATAGATATGCATATTTAATGAGGTATATGACCTTATATGGTCAACGAATATGTTGGGTCATTCTCTTGACCATTACCTTCAATATAGCGTTAGTTTCACGTTTGTACATGCAATAGCGCTTGAGATATAAGAGACGTGCATATTTAATGAGTTCTATGACCATATATGGTCAACGGATATGTTGGCCAATTTTCTTGTCCATTGCCTTCAATATATCATTGGTACCATGTTTATACTTGCAATGGTGCTTGAGATATTGGAAACATGCATATTTAATGAGTTATATGACCATATATGGTCAACGAATATGTTGGTCAATTTTCTTGTCCATTGCCTTCGGTATACCGTTAGTTCCATGTTTGTACATGCAATAGTGCTTGAGATATTGGAGACATGCATATTTAATGAGTTATATGACCTTGTATGGTCAACGAATATGTTGGCCAATTCCCTTGTCCATTGTCTTCAATATAGCATTAGTTCCATGTTTGTACGTGCAATAGCGCTTGAGATATTAGAGAAATGCATACTTAATGAGTTCTATGACCATATATGGTCAACGAATATGTTGGCCAATTCTCTTGTCCATTGCCTTCAGTATACCGTTTGTTGCATGTTTGTACATGTAATAGTGCTTGAGATATTGGAGACATGCATATTTAATGAGTTATATGACCATATATGGTAATTGAAGATGTTGACAATTTCTCTTGTCCAAAGCCTTCAATATAGCAATGGTTCCATGTCTGTATGTGCAATAGTGCCTGAGATATTATAGGTATGCATATTTAATGAGGTATATGACCTTATATGGTCAACGAATATGTTGGCTCATTCTCTTGACCATTTCCTTCAATATTGCGTCAGTTTCACGTTTGTACATGCAATAGTGCTTGAGATATAAGAGACATGCATATTTAATGAGTTCTATGACCATATATGGTCAACGAATATTTTGGCCAATTCTCTTGTCCGTTGCCTTCAATATACCGTTAGTTCCATGTTTGTACATGCAATAGTTTTTGAGATACAAGAGACATGCATATTTAATGAGTTCCAAGATGGCGGCCGAACCACGTGACTAATCGAAAATCTGTTTCAGTCACTTTTAATGGCATGACATGTAGAAGGTATATACAAATTTTCAGGCAAAACGGTCCAGCCGTTTCAGAGAAGAAGTCGTTTGAAGTTGGCGGAATAATAATAATAATAATAATAATAATAATAATAAATATAGCTGCGTTGCAGCAATGTCGGGTTTCGAGCCCACTGACTTATTAGCAGCGTTCCAAAATCAGCATCATTGACAATAATATATTAAAGGAAATTGCATGGCCTTCATACTAAACATGTTGCATGTTCCTGTCTGTAACAGTGTTTAAGGTATTACAATCTTGCATATTTAATGATGTCCCATGTCCATATATGGTCATCGGATGTTTTTGTCAGCTCTGTTGTGCAATAACTTCAATATTGCATTGGTTGCATTTTCCTATCTGTAACAGTGCTTGAGATATAACATTTATGCATATTTGATGAGGTCACATGACCATATGTGGTCATCACATTAGTTAGTCACATCTCTTGTTCCATAGATTCGATATTGCACAGGTTGCATGTTCCCGTCTGTAACAGTGCTTGAGTTATTACATTTATGCATATTTAATGATGTCACATGACCGTGTTTGGGCATCAGATGTGTTAGTTACATATCTTGTCTCATAGCTTCGATATTGCACAGGTTGTGTGTTTCTATCTGTTACTGTGTTTCAAATATAACATTTATGCATATTTGATGAGGTCACATGACCATATATGGTCATCACATTAGTTAGTCACATCTCTTGTTCCATAGATTCGATATTGCACAGGTTGCATGTTCCCGTCTGTAATAGTGCTTGAGTTATTACATTTATTCTTATTTGATGAGGTCACATGACCATATATGGTCATCGGATATGTTAGTGACTTCTGTTGTGCAATAGCTTCAATATTGCACTGGTTGCATGTTCCTATCTGTAACAGTGCTTGAGATATAACATTTATGCATATTTGATGAGGTCACATGACCATATATGGTCATCGGATGTGTTAGTCACTTCTGTTGTGCAATAGCTTCAATATTGCACTGGTTGCATGTTCCTATCTGTAACAGTACTTGAGTTATTACATTTATGCATATTTGATGCAATTACATGACCATATATGGTCATCACATTAGTTAGCCACATCTCTTGTCTCATAGCTTCGATATTGCATAGGTTGCATGTCTCTATCTGTGATTCTGCTTGAGATATTACAATTATGCATATTTAATGACGTCACATGACCATATACGGTCATCACATTAGTTACTCACATCTCATGTCCCACAGCTTCGATTTTGCACAGGTTGCATGTTCATGTCTGTAACAGTTCTTGAGATAATTCAATTATGCATATTTAATGAAGTCACATGATCATATATGGTCATCACATTAGTTAGCCACATCTCTTGACCCATACCTTCGATATTGCACAGGTTGCATGTCCCTAACTCTTGCAGTGCTTGATATATTATATTTATGCATATTCAATGAGGTCACATGACCATATATGGTCATCTTGTTTGTTAGTAAAATTTCATGTACCATCACTTCAATATTGCACTGGTTGCATGTTCCCGTCTGTAACTGTGCTTGAGTTATTACATTTATTGATATTTGATGAAGTCACATGACCATATATGGTCATCACATTAGTTAGTCACATCTCGTGTCTTATAGCTTCGATATTGCACAGGTTGCATGTCCCTATCTGTAACAGTGCTTGACATATTACATTTATGCATATTTAATGAGATCACATGACCATATATGGTCATCTTGTTTGTTAGTAGAATTTCATGTACCATCACTTCAATATTGCACTGGTTGCATGTTCCTATCTGTACAGTGCTTGAGATATTGCAATTATGTCTATAAAATGAGGTCACGTGACCATATAAAAGAACAAAAAAATATGAAAAAACATTCTAAAATCTTCTTTTAAAAAACGGCTTTTCGCCTGGACTTCCATATTTTGGAATTAAATACTATGTCATATGATCTTTCAAAGTTATTCAGGGTTAGTTGATTTGTCGAAAATTATGCAAATGAGATGCAAAACAAAATTTAAAAAAATTCTAAAAAAAAAAGTCACGTGACCGCTAAAGTTTTTTTTGATGAAATTTGTAGCCCTTGTCGCACTGCTACTATCATAAAAAAATTGGAGCACTCAGACCCTCAGAAAGGTGCGCAATTCGGCATTGAAAATTTCGCCTTTAATCCAAGATGGCGGCCTGGTCATGTGACCTATGTGTCTGAACTTAGGATATGCACCAGATCTCATACAGCTTTACCATTGTGGCAAGTATGGAACTGATCGGTCCAACGGCGTTGACATAAAGCGTGACCAAAAATTTAGGCGGAAGAATAATAATAATAATAATAATAATAATAATAATAAACGGAACAATTACAAAAGGGTTTCGACCAAATGGGCTCGAAACCCTAATAATAAACATAACAAAAACAATAGGCTTTCAAGCCTGAAGGGACTTGAAAGCCTAATAATAATAATAAATATAGCTGCATAGCAGCGATGACGGGTTTCGAGCCTGCGTGGCTCATGACAAATTGCACTTGCTCGATGTGATTATTTGACGAACGTTTCATGTCTAGAATGCAAGATAGCAGACAAACTACACAACATATGGATTTGATTTCACAGGAATATGATAAACTTAATGCAAGGACAAATAGTTCATGAGTTATAGAACTTTTTCTCTTTTACTAAATCCAAGATGGCTGCCAAAGGAAGCCATTTTTAAAAATCTACTTCAGTAACTTTGTAGAGCTATCAACAGAGATACTATATGCTAAATTGCTTTTCAAACAAGGAAGCAGTTTTTAACAAGATAATTTTTTGAGGTTTTTTGAATTTTTGTGATAAATTCAACATGGCCGCCAAAACCACTTGAATCATGGGAAATATTTCCATGAACACATAATCATCTCATTGAGTGGATGTTGTATGCCAAGTTTTGTTTAAATCTGGCAAATCGTTCATAAGTTATAGTGTACTTTCACTTTTTACTTAATCCAAGATGGCTGCCAAAGGAAGCCATTTTTCAAAAATCTGCTTCAGTCACTTTGTGAAGCTATCAATAGAGATACTATATGCCGAATTGTTTTTCAAACAAGCAAGCAGTTTTTAAGAAGATAATTTTTTGAGTTTTTCGGCATTTTTGTGATAAATTCAACATGGCCGCCAAAACCACTTGAATCATGGGAAATATTTTCATGAACACATAATTATCTTATTGAACGGATGTTGTATGCCAAGTTTTGTTTAAATCTGGCAAATTGTTCATAAGTTATAGCGTAATTTCACTTTTCACTAAATCCAAGATGGCTGCCAAAGAAAGCCATTTTTCAAAAATCTGCTTCCGTAACTTTGTAGAGCTATCAACAGAGATACTATATGCTAAATTGATTGTCAAACAAACAAGCAGTTTTTAAGAAGATAATTTTTTGAGGTTTTTTGCAATTTTTTGATAAATTCATTATGGCCGCCAAAACCACTTGAATCATGGGAAATATTTTTATGAACACATAATCATCTTATTGAAGGGATGTTGTATGCCAACTTTGGTTTAAATCTGGCAAATTGTTCATGAGTTATAGCGTACTTTCACTTTTTATTAAATCCAAGATGGCTGCCAAAGGAAGCCATTTTTCAAAAATCTGCTTCAGTCACTTTGTAGAGCTATGGCCATAGGTGCTGCAAAGCAAATGTATAATCACATGAATGAGCCATTTTTGAGAAGAAGATTTTAAAAGTTTCTTGTCAATTTTCGGAAAATCCAATATGGCGGCAAAGGTCACATGACCGCTAAAGTTTTTATTGCTGATATTTGCTAGACATGAGCCAATGATGCCACACAAAAAAACCGGAAGTTCCTAGACCCTCAGAAAGTGGTGCAATTGAGTACTTCCGGTCTGTGTTCTACCTAAGATGGCGGCCAGGTCATGTGACCTACATAGCTGGTTTTGGGGTATGCACCACAACTCATGGTCCTTTATCAGAATGCGAAATGGCAAGTCAATCGCAGCATTATTTTTCAAGTTACAGTGGTTACAAAAAACGGCGGAAAAATAATAATAATAATAATAAACATAGCAATTACAAAAGGGTTTCGACCCATAGGGCTCGAAACCCTAAATATAGCTGCGTTGCAGCAATGTCGGGTTTCGAGCCCACTGACTTATTAGCAGCGTTCCAAAACCAGCATCATCGACAAGAATATATTAATGGATTTGCATGGCCTTCATACTAAACATGTTACATGTTCCTGTCTGTAACAGTGCTTAATGATTTACAATCATACATATTTAATGATGTCACATGACCATATATGGACATCGGATGTGTCGGTCACTTCTGTTGTGCAATAACTTCAATATTGCACTGGTTGCATGTTCCTATCTGTATCAGTGCTTGACATATAACATTTATGCATATTTGATGAGGTCACATGACCATATGTGGTCATCACATTAGTTAGTCACATCTATTGTTCCATAGATTCGATATTGCACAGGTTGCATGTTCCCGTCTGTAATAGTGCTTGAGTTATTACATTTATGCTTATTTGATGAGGTCACATGACCATATATGGTCATCGGATATGTTAGTCACTTCTGTTGTGCAATAGCTTCAATATTGCACTGGTTGCATGTTCCTATCTGTAACAGTGATTGAGATATAACATTTATGCATATTTGATGAGGTCACATGACCATATATGGTCATCAGATGTGTTAGTCACTTCTCTTGTGCAATAGCTTCAATATTGCACTGGTTGCATGTTCCTATCTGTAACAGTGCTTGAGTTACTACATTTATGCATATTTGATGAAGTTACATGACCATATATGGTCATCACATTAGTTAGTCACATCTCTTGTCTCATAGCTTCGATATTGCATATGTTGCATGTCTCTATTTGTGATTCTGCTTGAGATATTACAATTATGCATATTTAATGACGTCACATGACCATATACGGTCATCTCATTAGTTACTCACATCTCATGTCCCATAGCTTCGATTTTGCACAGGTTGCATGTTCATGTCTGTAACAGTGCTTGAGTTATTTCATGTATGCATATTTGATGAAGTTACATGACCATATATGGTCATCACATTAGTTAGTCACATCTCTTGTCTCACAGCTTCGATATTGCACAGGTTGCATGTTTCTAACTGTAACAGTGCTTGAGATAATTCAATTATGCATATTTAATGAAGTCACATGACCATATATGGTCATCACATTAGTTAGTCACATCTCTTGACCCATACCTTCGATATTGCACAGGATGCATGTCCCTAGCTCTTACAGTGCTTGATATATTACATTTAATCATATTCAATGAGGTCACATGACCATATATGGTCATCTTGTTTGTTAGTAAAATTTCATGTACCATCACTTCAATATTGCACTGGTTGCATGTTCCCGTCTGTAACTGTGCTTGAGTTATTACATTTATGCATATTTGATGAAGTCACATGACCATATATGGTCATCACATTAGTTAGTCACATCTCGTGTCTTATAGCTTCGATATTGCACAGGTTGCATGTCGCTATCTATAACAGTGCTTGATATATTACATTTATGCATATTTAATGAGATCACATGACCATATATGGTCATCTTGTTTGTTAGTAGAATTTCATGTACCATCACTTCAATATTGCACTGGTTGCATGTTCCTATCTGTAACAGTGCTTGAGATATTGCAATTATGTCTATAAAATGAGGTCACGTGACCATATAAAAGAACAAAAAAAATATGAAAAAACATTCTAAAATCTTCTTCTAAAAAACGGCTTATCGCCTGGACTTCATATTTTGGAATTAAATACTATGTCATATGATCATTCAAAGTTATTCAGGGATAGTTGATTAGTCGAAAATTATGCAAATGAGATGCAAAAGAAAATTAAAAAAATTCTAGAAAAAAATTAGTCACGTGACCGCTAAAGTTTTTTTTGATGAAATTTGTAGCCCTTGTCGCACTGCTACTATCATAAAAAAATTGGACCACTCAGACCCTCAGAAAGGTGCGCAATTCGGCATTGAAAATTTCGCCTTTAATCCAAGATGGCGGCCTGGTCATGTGACCTATGTGTCTGAACTTAGGATATGCACCAGATCTCATACAGCTTTACCATTGTGGCAAGTATGGAACTGATCGGTCCAACGGTGTTGACATAAAGCGTGACCAAAAATTTAGGCGGAAGAATAATAATAATAAATATAGCTGCGTTGCAGCAATGTCGGGTTTCGAGCCCACTGACTTATTAGCAGCGTTCCAAAATCAGCATCATTGACAATAATATACTAAAGGAAATTGCATGGCCTTCATACTAAACATGTTACATGTTCCTGTCTGTAACAGTGCTTAAGATATTACAATTATGCATATTTAATGAAGTCACATGACCATATATGGTCATCGGATGTTTTTGTCAGCTCTGTTGTGCAATAACTTCAATATTGCATTGGTTGCATGTTCCTATCTGTAACAGTGCTTGACATATAACATTTATGCATATGTGATGAGGTCACATGACCATATATGGTCATCACATTAGTTAGTCACATCTCTTGTTCCATATATTCGATATTGCACAGGTTGCATGTTCCAGTCTGTAACAGTGCTTGAGTTATTACATTTATGAATATTTAATGATGTCACATGACCGTGTATGGTCATCAGATGTTTTAGTCATCTGTCTTGTGCAAGACCTTCAATATTGCACTAGTTGCATGTTCCTGTCTGTAACAGTGCTTGAGTTATTACATTTATGCATATTTGATTAGGTCACATGACCATATATGGTCATCACATTAGTTAGTCACATCTCTTGTCTCATAGCTTCGATATTGCACAGGTTGCATGTTCCCATCTGTAACAGTGCTTGAGTTATTACATTTATGCATATTTGATGAAGTCACATGACCATATATGGTCATCACATTAGTTCGTCACATCTCATGTCTTATAGCTTCGATATTGCACAGGTTGCATGTCCCTATCTGTAACAGTGCTTGATGTATTACATTTATGCATATTTAATGAGGTCACATGACCATATATAGTCATCACATTAGTTAGTCACATCTCGTGTCTTATAGCTTCGATATTGCACAGGTTGCATGTCCCTATCTGTAACAGTGTTTGATATATTACATTTATGCATATTTAATGTGGTCACATGACCATATATGGTCATCTTGTTCGTTAGTAAAATTTCATGTACCATCACTTCAATATTGCACTGGTTGCATATTCCTATCTGTAACAGTGCTTGAGATATTGCAATTATGTCTATAAAATGAGGTCACGTGACCATATAAAAGAACAAAAAAAATATGAAAAAACATTCTAAAATCTTCTTATAAAAAACGGCTTATCGCCTGGATTTCATATTTTGGAATTAAATACTATGTCATATGATCTTTCAAAGTTATTCAGGGTTAGTTGATTAGTCGAAAATTATGCAAATGAGATGCAAAACAAAATTAAAAAAATTCTAGAAAAAAATTAGTCACGTGACCGCTAAAGTTTTTTTTGATGAAATTTGTAGCCCTTGTCGCACTGCTACTATCATAAAAAAATTGGAGCACTCAGACCCTCAGAAAGGTGCGCAATTCGGCATTGAAAATTTCGCCTTTAATCCAAGATGGCGGCCTGGTCATGTGACCTATGTGTCTGAACTTAGGATATGCACCAGATCTCATACAGCTTTACCATTGTGGCAAGTATGGAACTGATCGGTCCAACGGTGTTGACATAAAGCGTGACCAAAAATTTAGGCGGAAGAATAATAATAATAATAATAATAAATATAGCTGCGTTGCAGCAATGTCGGGTTTCGAGCCCACTGACTTATTAGCAGCGTTCCAAAATCAGCATCATTGACAATAATATATTAATGGAAATTGCATGACCTTCATACTAAACATGTTACATTTTCCAGTCTATAACAATGCTTAAGATATTACAATCTTGCATATTTAATGATGTCCCACGACCATATATGGTCATCGGATGTTTTTGTCAGCTATGTTGTGCAATAACTTCAATATTGCATTGGTTGCATGTTCCTCTCTGTAACAGTGCTTGAGATGTAACATTTATGCATATTTGATGAGGTCACATGATCATATATAGTCATCACATTAGTTAGTCACATCTCTTGTTCCATAGATTCGATATTGCACAGGTTGCATTTTTCTATCTGTAACAGTGCTTGAGTTATTACATTTTTGCATATGTGATGAGGTCACATGATCATATATAGTCATCGGATATGTCAGTCACCTCTGTTGTGCAATAACTTCAATATTGCACTGATTGCGTGTTTCTATCTGTTACTGTGTTTCAAATATAACATTTATGCATATTTGATGAGGTCACATGACCATATATGGTCATCACATTAGTTAGTCACATCTCTTGACCCATACCTTCGATATTGCACAGGTTGCATGTCCCTAACTCTTACAGTGCTTGATATATTACATTTATGCATATTCAATGAGTTCACCTGACCATATATGGTCATCTTGATTGTTAGTAAAATTTCATGTACCATCACTTCAATATTGCACTGATTGCATGTTCCCGTCTGTAACTGCGCTTGAGTTATTACATTTATGCATATTTGATGAAGTCACTTGACCATATATGGTCATCACATTAGTTAATCACATCTCTTGTCTCATTGCTTCGATATTGCACAGGTTGCATTTTTCTATCTGTAACAGTGTTTGAGTTATTACACTTATGAATATTTAATGATATCACATGACCGTGTATGGTCATCAGATGTGTTAGTCATCTCTCTTGTGCAAGACCTTCAATATTGCACTAGTTGCATGTTCCTGTCTGTAACAGTGCTTGAGTTATTACATTTATGCATATTTGATGAGGTCACATGACCATATATGGTCATCACATTAGTTAATCACATCTCTTGTTCCATAGCTTCGATATTGCACAGGTTGCATGTTCCCGTCTGTAACAGTGCTTGAGTTATTACATGTATGCATATTTGATTAGGTCACATGACAATATATGGTCATCACATTAGTTATTCACATCTCTTGTCCCATTGCTTCGATATTGCACAGGTTGCATGTTACCATCTGTAACAGTGCTTGAGTTATTACATTTATGCATATTTGATGAAGTCACATGACCATATATGGTCATCTTGTTTGTTAGTAAAATGTCATGTACCATCACATCAATATTGCACTGGTTGCATGTTCCCGTCTGCAACTGTGCTTGAGTTATTACATTTATGCATATTTGATGAAGTCACACGACCATATATGGTCATCACATTAGTTAGTCACATCTCGTGTCTTATAGCTTCAATATTGCACAGGTTGCATGTTCCTATCTGTAACAGTGCTTGATATATTACATTTATGCATATTTAATGAGATCACATGACCATATATGGTCATCTTGTTTGTTAGTAGAATTTCATGTACCATCACTTCAATATTGCACTGGTTGCATGTTCCTATCTGTAACAGTGCTTGAGATATTGCAATTATGTCTCTAAAATGAGGTCACGTGACCATGTAAAAGAACAAAAAAATATGAAAAAACATTCTAAAATCTTCTTATAAAAAACGGCTTTTCGCCTGGACTTCCATATTTTGGAATTAAATACTATGTCATATGATCTTTCAAAGTTATTCAGGGTTAGTTGATTTGTCGAAAATTATGCAAATGAGATGCAAAACAAAATTTAAAAAAATTCTAAAAAAAAAAGTCACGTGACCGCTAAAGTTTTTTTTGATGAAATTTGTAGCCCTTGTCGCACTGCTACTATCATAAAAAAATTGGAGCACTCAGACCCTCAGAAAGGTGCGCAATTCGGCATTGAAAATTTCGCCTTTAATCCAAGATGGCGGCCTGGTCATGTGACCTACGTGTCTGAACTTAGGATATGCACCAGATCTCATACAGCTTTACCATTGTGGCAAGTATGGAACTGATCGGTCCAACGGCGTTGACATAAAGCGTGACCAAAAATTTAGGCGGAAGAATAATAATAATAATAATAATAATAATAATAATAAACGGAACAATTACAATAGGGTTTCGACCAAATGGGCTCGAAACCCTAATAATTAAAGCCGCAAGCGGCGTCACCGGGGCCCAAGCTGATAAGATTCTGTTTCATAATTAATGAGGTCACATGTTAGACAATCAGGTAGCTTTAATTATCAGTAACATGAGGTCGAAATGAAGTTGGTACCATGTATTTACCTGGTTTGGTTATCGAAATATGGTTTTCAGGATATATAATGAGCCATGTTCTTATGCACAATAATGAGATTACATAATCATATATAGCCATTTCTAATGTCAGTTACATCTTTCATTCAATGTCTTCATAATGACACTAGTTACATGTCCTGCTCTGCGACAGTGTTTCAGATATGACTGCTATGCATATTAATGAGTTTACAGGACCATATATGGTCATCTGTTATTTTAATCAAATCTCTTGTTCACTGTTGTCATAATAACACAGGATTCATCTTCCTAACTGCAACAGTGTTTAAGATATAATGGTTATGCATATTAATGAGTTCACATGACCATATATGGTCATCTGTTATTTTAATCAAATCTCTTGTTCACTGTTGTCATAATAACACAGGATTCATCTTCCTAACTGCAACAGTGTTTAAGATATAATGGTTATATTTATTAATGAGTTCACATGACCATATATGGTCATCTGTTATTTTAATCAAATCTCTTGTTCAACATTGTCATAATAACACAGGATTCATCACCCTAACTGCGACAGTGTTTGAGTTATAACAGTTATGCATATTAATGAGGTTAGAAGCCCCCACCCCATGGGTGCCCAGCCACGTGGCCTAGCAGTGTGCTATTGGGGCAAAATGATGCATCTGATGACACAAATGCACATACAAAATTTGAAAGAAATCAGACTAATACAAAACATGTAGTTGCATAATGTCTATTTTCACAAAATCCAAGATGGCGGCCAAACCATGTGACTGATCAAAATAATATTATTTTTCTCATATGGAGCTAAGGGCAGGCATGGTAAATATAAAAACATCTAGTAGATTGGTTGAATCGTCTCTGAGAAACAAATACCCACACTTTTTGTCAATTTTGCTTAAAATCCAAAATGGCGGCCAAACCATGTGACTGATCTGAATTTTTTTTTAGATTTTTGAAAGGGTTTGATACACTGATGCCATGAAGTAAAATTGAAAATAATCCCTCAAGTGTTGCCAGAGTAAAAAACTACTTCCTGTTTAGAAGAAATCCAAAATGGTGGCCAAACCACGTGACCAATCGTAAAAAAATGTTCAAACATAAATGGGATTCATATATAGAAGCTAAATACTACATATGAGAGCATTCTACTTGGTGGTTCTGAAGAAGAAGATTTTTAAGTGTTTTTTGCCGTTTTTAGGAAAAACAAAATGGCGGGAAAAGTCACATGACCGCTAAAGTTTTTATTGCTGATATTTATTACATATGAGTAGTACTATATACCATAAAAAAATCTAGACGCCTAGACCCTCAGAAAGTGGTCAAACAGCCACTTCCGGTTTTATTTCAATCCAATATGGCTGCCAAACTAATTGACCAATCAAAATTCTGAAAGCATGTTGCACCAGTTCACATTAGGGACTATCAGTATAGAACATTATCAGACCATTCCGTTCAGCGGTTTTCTCAAACGGCTTGACGAAAAAAGTTACAGAAGAAAGAAAGAAAGAAGAAAGAAGAAAAAACCGGACAATAAGAATAGGGGCCTCGCCCTTCAGGCTTGGGCCCCTAATAATAAACGGAACAATTACAATAGGGTTTCGACCAAATGGGCTCGAAACCCTAAATATAGCTGCGTTGCAGCAATGTCGGGTTTCAAGCCCACTGACTTATTAGCAGCGTTCCAAAATCAGCATCATTGACAATAATATATTAAAGGAAATTGCATGGCCTTCATACTAAACATGTTGCATGTTCCTGTCTGTAACAGTGCTTAATGTATTACAATCTTGCATATTTAATGATGTCCCATGACCATATATGGTCATCGGATGTGTTAGTCACTTCTGTTGTGCAATAGCTTCAATATTGCACTGTTTGCATGCTCCTATCTGTACCAGTGCTTGAGTTATTACATTTATGCATATTTGATGAAATTACATGACCATATATGGTCATCACATTAGTTAGCCACATCTCTTGTCTCATAGCTTCGATATTGCATAGGTTGCATGTCTCTATCTGTGATTCTGCTTGAGATATTACAATTATGCATATTTAATGACGTCACATGACCATATACGGTCATCACATTAGTTACTCACATCTCATGTCCCACAGCTTCGATTTTGCACAAGTTGCATGTTCATGTCTGTAACAGTGCTTGAGATAATTCAATTATGCATATTTAATGAAGTCACATGACCATATATGGTCATCACATTAGTTAGTCACTTCTCTTGTCTCATAGCTTCGATATTGCCCAGATTGCATGTTTCTATCTGTAACAGTGCTTGAGATAATTCAATTATGCATATTTAATGAAGTCACATGACCATATATGGTCATCACATTAGTTAGTCACATCTCTTGACCCATACCTTCGATATTGCACAGGTTGCATGTCCCTAACTCTTACAGTGCTTGATATATTACATTTATGCATATTCAATGAGGTCACCTGACCATATATGGTCATCTTGTTTGTTAGTAAAATTTCATGTACCATCACTTCAATATTGCATTGGTTGCATGTTCCCGTTTTTAACTGTGCTTGAGTTATTACATTTATGCATATTTGATGAAGTCACATGACCATATATGGTCATCACATTAGTTAGTCACATCTCGTGTCTTATAGCTTCGATATTGCACAGGTTGCATGTCCTTATCTGTAACAGTGCTTGATATATTATATTTATGCATATTTAATGAGATCACATGACCATATATGGTCATCTTGTTTGTTAGTAGAATTTCATGTACCATCACTTCAATATTGCACTGGTTGCATGTTCCTATCTGTAACAGTGCTTGAGATATTGCAATTTTGTCTATAAAATGAGGTCACGTGACCATATAAAAGAACAAAAAAATATAAAAAAACATTCTAAAATCTTCTTATAAAAAACGGCTTATCGCCTGTACTGCATATTTTGGAATTAAATACTATGTCATATGATCTTTCAAAGTTATTCAGGGTTAGTTGATTCGTCGAAAATTATGCAAATGAGATGCAAAACAAAATTTAAAAAAATTCTAAAAAAAAAAGTCACGTGACCGCTAAAGATTTTTTTGATGAAATTTGTAGCACTTGACCCACTGCTGCTATCATAAAAAAATTGGAGCACTCAGACCCTCAGAAAGGTGCGCAATTCGGCATTGAAAATTTCGCCTTCAATCCAAAATGGCGGCCTGGTCATGTGACCTATGTGTCTGAACTTAGGCTATGCACTAGATCTCATCCAGCTTTACCATTGCGGCAAGTATGGAACTGATCGGTCCAACAGCGTTGACATAAAGTGTGACCGAAAAACGGCGGAAGAATAATAATAATAATAAATATAGCTGCATAGCAGCAATGACCGGTTTTCAAGACCATGGCACATGGCCAAGTCACATGCAATGCATGGCCATGTATAACTGTTTGCAATAGCCCTCAAAATTAACGTTGGTCCCATGTTTGTATATGTGATAGTGTCCGAGATATTATAGCCATGCATATTTAATGAGTTCCATGACCATATATAGTCATCAGGTATGTTTGTCAATTCTCTTGTTCAATGTCTTCAATGTAGCACTGGTTCCATGTTCCTACTTGCAACAGTGCCTAAGATATCAGAGACATGCATATTTAATACCATATATGGTCATCTACTATGTTGCTCAATTCTCTTGTCCAATGTCTTCAATATAGTGTTGGTTGCATATCTATACATGCAATAGTGTCCGAGATTTTAGGGACAAGCATATTTAATGATTTCTATGACCATATATGGTTATTGATTGTGTTGGTCAATTCTCTTGTTCAATATCTACAATATAGTGTTGGTACTATGTTTGTACTTGCAATAGTGCATGAGATATTAGGGACTTGCATATTTAATGAGTTCTATGACCATATATGGTCATTTTATATGTTGGTCAATTTTTTTGTCCAATGCCTTCAATATAGGTTTGGGTACATATTTATATCTTTAAAAGTGATCGAGATATTATGGATATGCATATTTAATGAGTTCTATGACCTTATATGGTCATCGAATATGTTGGTCAATTCTCTCGTCCAATGTCTTCAATATAGCATTGGTTGCATGTTTGTACTTGCAATAGTGCCTGAGATATTAAAAACATGCATATTTAATGAGTTATATGACCATATATGGTCATTTAAAATGTTGGTCAATTCTCTTGTCCAATGTCTTCAATATAGGTTTGGGTACATGTTTATATCTTTCAAAGTGATCGATATATTATGGATATGCATATTTAATGAGTTCTATGACCATATATGGTCATCCAATATGTTGGTCAATTCTTTTCTCCAATGTCTTCAATATAGCATTGGTTCCATGTTTGTACTTGCAATAGTGCCTGAGATATTAGAGACATGCATATTTAATGAGTTCTATGATCATATATGGTCATCAACTATGTTGATCAATTCTTTTGTTCAATATCTACAATATAGCATTGGTTCCATGTTTGTACTTGCAATAGTGCATGAGATATGAAAGACATGTATATTTAATGAGTTATATGACCATATATGGTCATCCAATGTTTTGGTACATTTTCTTGTCCAATGTCTTCAATACAGCGTTAGTTCCATGTTTGTACTTGCAATAGTGCCTGAGATATTAGAGACATGCATATTTAATGAGTTCTATGACCATATATGGTCATCAACTATGTTGATCAATTCTTTTGTTCAATGTCTTCAATATAGCATTGGTTCCATGTTTGTACTTGCAATAGTGCCTGAGATATGAAAGACATGTATATTTAATGAGTTATATGACCATATATGGTCATCCAATGTTTTGGTACATTTTCTTGTCCAATGTCTTGAATACAACGTTAGTTCCATGTTTGTACTTGCAATAGTGCCTGAGATATTAGAGACATGCATATTTAATGAGTTGCATGACCATATATGGTCATCCAATATTTTGGTAAATTCTCTTGTCCAATGTCTTCAATATAGCGTTAGTTCCATTCTTGTATGTGCAATAGTTCTCAATATATGTCAATTCAATGTGTATCATATATGGGCCCTCCCCCCTTTCCCATAATGCAACATTGCTGACTATTTTATATAAAATGTGAAAAATATTCATAAATCAACTGCTCCAAAACTACTGGTCGCACTTTCATGATTCTTTGATTAATCTGTAGTATGTATGATGTTCTTCAAAATGACGGCGTGGAATTTTGATACGATCAAAATTATGCAAATGAGATGCAAAACAATATTTTAGAAAATTCTAGAAAAAAAAGTCACATGACCGTTCAACTTTTTTTTCATGAAATACGTAGCTCTAGGGACAATGCTTCTTTTAAGCGAAAGTTTGAGACTCCTAGACCCTCAGAAAGGTGTTTAAATGAGCATGCCATTTTTCGCCTTAAATTCAAAATGGCCGCCGTACCACGTGACCAATATGCATCATCTTAGGATATGCACTAGATCTCATCATACTTAACAAACATGTGAAACAATTTTCCAGATATGTGCAACGGTGTTCGAATGGCGCTTAGCGAAAAAATCTGGCGGAATAATAATAAAAAACATAACGATTACAATAGGTTTCCAAGACATGTGTCTTGAAAACCTAATAAACGGAACAATTTCAATAGGGTTTCGACCAAATGGGCTCGAAACCCTAAATATAGCTGCGTTGCAGCAATGTCGGGTTTCGAGCCCACTGACTTATTAGCAGCGTTCCAAAATCAGCATCATTGACAATAATATATTATAGGTAATTGCATGGCCTTCATACTAAACATGTTGCATGTTCCTGTCTAGTAACAGTGCTTAAGGTATTACAATCTTGCATATTTAATGATGTCCCATGACCATATATGGTCATCGGATGTTTTTGTCAGCTCTGTTGTGCAATAACTTCAATATTGCATTGGTTGCATTTTCCTATCTGTAACAGTGCTTGAGATATAACATTTATGCATATTTGATGAGGTCACATGACCATATGTGGTCATCACATTAGTTAGTCACATCTCTTGTTCCATAGATTCGATATTGCACAGGTTGCATGTTCCCGTCTGTAACAGTGCTTGAGTTATTACATTTATGCATATTTAATGATGTCACATGACCGTGTATGGGTATCAGATGTGTTAGTCACATATCTTGTCTCATAGCTTCGATATTGCACAGGTTGTGTGTTTCTATCTGTTACTGTGTTTCAAATATAACATTTATGCATATTTGGTGAGGTCACATGACCATATATGGTCATCACATTAGTTAGTCACATCTCTTGTCCCATAGCTTCGATATTGCACAGGTTGCATGTTCCCGTCTGTAACAGTGCTTGAGTTATTACATTTATGCATATTTGATGAGGTCACGTGATCATATATAATCATCACATTAGTTAGTCACATCTCGTGTCTTATAGCTTCGATATTGCACAGGTTGCATGTCCCTATCTGTAACAGTGCTTGATATATTACATTCATGTATATTTAATGAGATCACATGACCATATATGGTCATCTTGTTTGTTAGTAGAATTTCATGTACCATCACTTCAAAATTGCACTGGTTGCATGTTCCTATCTGTAACAGTGCTTGAGATATTGCAATTATATCTATAAAATGAGGTCACGTGACCATATAAAAGGACAAAAAAATATGAAAAAAACATTCTAAAATCTTCTTATAAAAAACGGCTTATCGCCTGGACTCGATATTTTGGAATTAAATACTATGTCATATGATCTTTCAAAGTTATTCAGGGTTAGTTGATTTGTCGAAAATTATGCAAATGAGATGCAAAACAATATTTAAAAAAATTCTAAAAAAAAAAGTCACGTGACCGCTAAAGTTTTTTTTGACGAGATTTGTAGCCCTTGTCGCACTGCTACTATCATAAAAAAATTGGAGCACTCAGACCCTCAGAAAGGTGCGCAATTCGGCATTGAAAATTTCGCCTTTAATCCAAGATGGCGGCCTGGTCATGTGACCTACGTGTCTGAACTTAGGATATGCACCAGATCTCTTATAGCTTTACCATTGTGGCAAGTATTGAATTGATCGGTCCAACGGCGTTGACATAAAGCGTGACCAAAAATTTAGGCGGAAGAATAATAATAATAAATATAGCTGCGTTGCAGCAATGTCGGGTTTCGAGCCCACTGACTTATTAGCAGCGTTCCAAAATCAGCATCATTGACAATAATATATTAAAGGAAATTGCATGGCCTTCATACTAAACATGTTACATGTTCCTGTCTGTAACAGTGCTTAAGGTATTACAATCTTGCATATTTAATAATGTCCCATGACCATATACGGTCATCGGATGTTTTTTTCAGCTCTGTTGTGCAATAACTTCAATATTGCATTGGTTGCATGTTCCTATTTGTAACAGTGCTTGAGATATAACATTTGTGCATATTTGATGAGGTCACCTGACCATATATGGTCATCACATTAGTTAGTCACATCTCTTGTTCCATAGATTCGATATTGCACAGGTTGCATATTCCCGTCTGTAATAGTGCTTGAATTATTACATTTATGCTTATTTGATGAGGTCACATGACCATATATGGTCAACGGATATGTTAGTCACTTCTGTTGTGCAATAGCTTCAATATTGCACTGGTTGCATTATCCTATCTGTAACAGTGCTTGAGATATAACATTTATGCATATTTGATGAGGTCACATGACCATATATGGTCATCGGATGTGTTAGTCACTTCTGTTGTGCAATAGCTTCAATATTGTACTGGTTGCATGTTCCTATCTGTAACAGTGCTTGAGTTATTACATTTATGCATATTTGATGAAGTTACATGACCATATATGGTCATCACATTAGTTAGTCATATCTCTTGTCACATAGCTTCGATATTGCATAGGTTGCATGTCTCTATCTTTGATTCTGCTTGAGATATTACTATTATGCATATTTAATGACAGCACATGACCATATACGGTCATCACATTAGTTACTCACATCTCATGTCCCATAGCTTCGATTTTGCACAGGTTGCATGTTTCTAACTGTAACAGTGCTTGAGATAATTCAATTATGCATATTTAATGAAGTCACATGACCATATATGGTCATCACATTAGTTAGTCGCATCTCTTGACCCATACCTTCGATATTGCACAGGATGCATGTCCCTAACTCTTACAGTGCTTGATATATTACATTTAATCATATTCAATGAGGTCACATGACCATATATGGTCATCTTGTTTGTTAGTAAAATTTCATGTACCATCACTTCAATATTGCACTGGTTGCATGTTCCCGTCTGTAACTGTGCTTGAGTTATTACATTTATGCATATTTGATGAAGTCACATGACCATATATGGTCATCACATTAGTTAGTCACATCTCGTGTCTTATAGCTTCGATATTGCACAGGTTCCATGTCGCTATCTGTAACAGTGCTTGATATATTACATTTATGCATATTTAATGAGATCACATGACCATATATGGTCATCTTGTTTGTTAGTAGAATTTCATGTACCATCACTTCAATATTGCACTGGTTGCATGTTCCTATCTGTAACAGTGCTTGAGATATTGCAATTATGTCTATAAAATGAGGTCACGTGACCATATAAAAGAACAAAAAAAATATGAAAAAACATTGTAAAATCTTCTTTTAAAAAACGGCTTATCGCCTGGACTTCATATTTTTCGAATTAAATACTATGTCATATGATCTTTCAAAGTTATTCAGGGATAGTTGATTAGTCGAAAATTATGCAAATGAGATGCAAAAGAAAATTAAAAAAATTCTAGAAAAAAATTAGTCACGTGACCGCTAAAGTTTTTTTTGATGAAATTTGTAGCCCTTGTCGCACTGCTACTATCATAAAAAAATTGGAGCACTCAGACCCTCAGAAAGGTGCGCAATTCGGCATTGAAAATTTCGCCTTTAATCCAAGATGGCGGCCTGGTCATGTGACCTATGTGTCTGAACTTAGGATATGCACCAGATCTCATACAGCTTTACCATTGTGGCAAGTATGGAACTGATCGGTCCAACGGTGTTGACATAAAGCGTGACCAAAAATTTAGGCGGAAGAATAATAATAATAATAATAATAATAAACGGAACAATTACAATAGGGTTTCGACCAAATGGGCTCGAAACCCTAATAATAATAATAATAAACGGAACAATTACAAAAGGGTTTCGACCAAATGGGCTCGAAACCCTAAATATAGCTGCGTTGCAGCAATGTCGGGTTTCGAGCCCACTGACTTATTAGCAGCGTTCCAAAATCAGCATCATTGATAATAATATATTAAAGGAAATTGCATGGCCTTCATACTAAACATGTTGCATGTTCCTGTCTGTAACAGTGCTTAAGGTATTACAATCTTGCATATTTAATGATGTCCCATGACCATATATGGTCATCAGATGTTTTTGTCAGCTCTGTTGTGCAATAACTTCAATATTGCATTGGTTGCATTTTCCTATCTGTAACAGTGCTTGAGATGTAACATTTATGCATATTTGATGAGGTCACATGACCATATGTGGTCATCACATTAGTTAGTCACATCTCTTGTTCCATAGATTCGATATTGCACAGGTTGCATGTTCCCGTCTGTAACAGTGCTTGAGTTATTACATTTATGCATATTTAATGATGTCACATGACCGTGTATGGGCATCAGATGTGTTAGTCACATATCTTGTCTCATAGTTTCGATATTGCACAGTTTATGTGTTTCTTTCTGTTACTGTGTTTCAAATATAGCGTTTATGCATATTTGATGAGGTCACATGACCATATATGGTCATCACATTAGTTAGTCACATCTCTTGTTCCATAGATTCGATATTGCACAGGTTGCATGTTCCCGTCTGTAATAGTGCTTGAGTTATTACATTTATGCTTATTTGATGAGGTAACATGACCATATATGGTCATCGGATATGTTAGTGACTTCTGTTGTGCAATAGCTTCAATATTGCACTGGTTGCATGTTCCTATCTGTAACAGTGCTTGAGATATAACATTTATGCATATTTGATGAGGTCACATGACCATATGTGGTCATCGGATGTGTTCGCACTTCTGTTGTGCAATAGCTTCAATATTGCACTGGTTGCATGTTCCTATCTGTAACAGTGCTTGAGTTATTACATTTATGCATATTTGATGAAATTACATGACCATATATGGTCATCACATTAGTTAGCCACATCTCTTGTCTCATAGCTTCGATATTGCATAGGTTGCATGTCTCTATCTGTGATTCTGCTTGATATATTACACTTATGCATATTTAATGACGTCACATGACCATATACTGTCATCACATTAGTTACTCACATCTCATGTCCCACAGCTTCGATTTTGCACAGGTTGCATGTTCATGTCTGTAACAGTGCTTGAGATAATTCAATTATGCATATTTAATGAAGTCACATGACCATATATGGTCATCACATTAGTTAGCCACATCTCTTGACCCATACCTTCGATATTGCACAGGTTGCATGTCCCTAACTCTTGCAGTGCTTGATATATTACATTTATGCATATTCAATGAGGTCACATGACCATATATGGTCATCTTGTTTGTTAGTAAAATTTCATGTACCATCACTTCAATATTGCACTGGTTGCATGTTCCCGTCTGTAACTGTGCTTGAGTTATTACATTTATGCATATTTGATGAAGTCACATGACCATATATGGTCATCACATTAGTTAGTCACATCTCGTGTCTTATAGCTTCGATATTGCACAGGTTGCATGTCCCTATCTGTAACAGTGCTTGATATATTACATTTATGCATATTTAATGAGATCACATGACCATATATGGTCATCTTGTTTGTTAGTAGAATGTCATGTACCATCACTTCAATATTGCACTGGTTGCATGTTCCTATCTGTAACAGTGCTTGAGATATTGCAATTATGTCTATAAAATGAGGTCACGTGACCATATAAAAGAACAAACAAATATGAAAAAACATTCTAAAATCTTCTTATAAAAAACGGCTTTTCGCCTGGACTTCCATATTTTGGAATTAAATACTATGTCATATGATCTTTCAAAGTTATTCAGGGTTAGTTGATTTGTCGAAAATTATGCAAATGAGATGCAAAACAAAATTTAAAAAAATTCTAAAAAAAAAAGTCACGTGACCGCTAAAGTTTTTTTTGATGAAATTTGTAGCCCTTGTCGCACTGCTACTATCATAAAAAAATTGGAGCACTCAGACCCTCAGAAAGGTGCGCAATTCGGCATTGAAAATTTCGCCTTTAATCCAAGATGGCGGCCTGGTCATGTGACCTATGTGTCTGAACTTAGGATATGCACCAGATCTCATACAGCTTTACCATTGTGGCAAGTATGGAACTGATCGGTCCAACGGTGTTGACATAAAGCGTGACCAAAAATTTAGGCGGAAGAATAATAATAATAATAATAATAATAATAATAATAAACGGAACAATTACAAAAGGGTTTCGACCAAATGGGCTCGAAACCCTAATAATAATAAATATAGCTGCGTTGCAGCAATGTCGGGTTTCGAGCCCACTGACTTATTAGCAGCGTTCCAAAATCAGCATCATCGACAAGAATATATTAAAGGAATTGCATGGCCTTCATACTAAACATGTTACATGTTCCTGTCTGTAACAGTGCTTAAGGTATTACAATTATGCATATTTAATGATGTCACATGACCATATATGGTCATCGGATATGTTAGTCACCTCTCTTGTGCAATAGCTTCAATATTGCACTGGTTGCATGTTCCCGTTTGTAACAATACTTGAGTTATTACATTTATGCATATTTGATGAAGTTACATGACCATATATGGTCATCAGATGTGTTAGTCACTTCTGTTGTGCAATAACTTCAATATTGCACTGGATGCATGGTCCTATCTGTAACAGTGCTTGACATATAACATTTATGCATATTTGATGAGGTCACATGACCATATATGGTCATCACATTAGTTAGTCACAACTTTTGTCCCATAGCTTCGATATTGCAGAGGTTGCATGTTCCCGTCTGTAACAGTGCTTGAGTTATTACATTTATGCATATTTGATGAAGTTACATGACCATATATGGTCATCGGATGTGTTAGTCACTTCTGTTGTGCAAAAACTTCGATATTGCACTGGTTTCATGTTCCTGTCTGTAACAGTGCTTGAGATATTGCAATTATGCATATTTGATGAGGTCACATGACCATATACGGTCATCACATTAGTTAGTCCCATCTCTTGTCTCATAGCTTTGATATTGCACAGGTTGCACGTTCCCGTCTGTAACAGTGCTTGAGTTATTACATTTATGCATATTTAATGAGGTCACATGACCATATATGGTCACCTTGTTTGTTAGTAAAATTTCTTGTACAATCACTTCAATATTGCACTGGTTGCATGTCGCTATATGTTAGAATGCTTGAGATATTGCATTTATGCATATTTAATGAAGTCACATGACCATATATGGTCATCTTGTTTGTTAGTAAAATTTCTTGTACCATCACTTCAATATTGCATTGGTTGCATGTTCCTATCTGTAACAGTGCTTGAGATATTGCAATTATGTCTACAAAATGAGGTCACGTGACCATATAAAAGAACAAAAAAAATATGAAAAAACATTCTAAAATCTTCTTCTAAAAAACGGCTTATCGCCAGGACTTCATATTTTGGGATTAAATACTATGTCATATGATCTTTCAAAGTTATTCAGGGTTAGTTGATTAGTCGAAAATTATGCAAATGAGATGCAAAACAAAATTAAAAAAATTCTAGAAAAAAAATAGTCATGTGACCGCTAAAGTTTTTTTTGATGAAATTTGTAGCCCTTATCCCACTGCTACTGCCATTAAAAAATTGGAGCACTGAGACCCTCAGAAAGGTGTGCAATTCGGCATTGAAAATTTCGTCTTTAACCCAAGATGGCGGCCTGGTCATGTGACCTATGTATCTGAACTTAGGATATGCACCAGATCTCATCCAGCTTTACCATTGTGGCAAGTATTGAGCTGATCGGTCCAACAGCGTTGACATAAAGCGTGACCAAAAATTTAGGCGGAATCATAATAATAATAATAAACGGAACAATTACAATAGGGTTTCGACCAAATGGGCTCGAAACCCTAATAATAATAAACGGAACAATTACAAAAGGGTTTCGACCAAATGGGCTCGAAACCCTAAATATAGCTGCGTTGCAGCAATGTCGGGTTTCGAGCCCACTGACTTATTAGCAGCGTTCCAAAATCAGCATCATTGACAATAATATATTAAAGGAAATTGCATGGCCTTCATACTAAACATGTTGCATGTTCCTGTCTGTAACAGTGCTTAAGGTATTACAATTATGCATATTTAATGATGTAACATGACCATATATGGTCATCGGATATGTTAGTCACCTCTCTTGTGCAATAGCTTCAATATTGCACTGGTTGCATGTTCCCGTTTGTAACAGTACTTGAGTTATTACATTTATGCATATTTGATGAGGTTACATGACCATATATGGTCATCAGATGTGTTAGTCACTTCTGTTGTGCAATAACTTCAATATTGCACTTGATGCATGGTCCTATCTGTAACAGTGCTTGACATATAACATTTATGCATATTTGATGAGGTCACATGACCATATATGGTCATCACATTAGTTAGTCACAACTTTTATCCCATAGCTTCGATATTGCACAGGTTGCATGTTCCCGTCTGTAACAGTCCTTGAGTTATTACATTTATGCATATTTGATGAAGTTACATGACCATATATGGTCATCGGATGTGTTAGTCACTTCTGTTGTGCAATAACTTCGATATTGCACTGGTTGCATGTTCCTGTCTGTAACAGTGCTTGAGATATTGCAATTATGCATATTTGATGAGGTCACATGACCATATATGGTCATCACATTAGTTAGTCCCATCTCTTGTCTCATAGCTTTGATATTGCACAGGTTGCACGTTCCCGTCTGTAACAGTGCTTGAGTTATTACATTTATGCATATTTGATGAAGTCACATGACCATATATGGTCATGACATTAGTTATTCACATCTCGTGTCTTATAGCTTCGATATTGCAAAGGTTGCATGTCCCTATCTGTAACAGTGCATGATATATTACATTTATACATATTTAATGAGATCACATGACCATATATGGTCATCTTGTTTGTGAGTAAAATTTCATGTACCATCACTTCAATATTGCACTGGTTGCATGTTCCTATCTGTAACAGTGCTTGAGATATTGCAATTATGTCTATAAAATGAGGTCACGTGACCATATAAAAGAACAAAAAAATATGAAAAAACATTCTAAAATCTTCTTATAAAAAACGGCTTATCGCCTGGACTCAATATTTTGTAATTAAATACTATGTCATATGATCTTTCAAAGTTATTCAGGGTTAGTTAATTTGTCGAAAATTATGCAAATGAGATGTAAAACAAAATTTAAAAAAATTCTAAAAAAAAAAGTCACGTGACCGCTAAAGTTTTTTTTGATGAAATTTGTAGCCCTTGTCGCACTGCTACTATCATAAAAAAATTGGAGCACTCAGACCCTCAGAAAGGTGCGCAATTCGGCATTGAAAATTTCGCCTTTAATCCAAGATGGCGGCCTGGTCATGTGACCTATGTGTCTGAACTTAGGATATGCACCAGATCTCATACAGCTTTACCATTGTGGCAAGTATGGAACTGATCGGTCCAACGGTGTTGACATAAAGCGTGACCAAAAATTTAGGCGGAATCATAATAATAATAATAATAAACGGAACAATTTCAATAGGGTTTCGACCAAATGGGCTCGAAACCCTAAATATAGCTGCGTTGCAGCAATGTCGGGTTTCGAGCCCACTGACTTATTAGCAGCGTTCCAAAATCAGCATCATTGACAATAATATATTAAAGGAAATTGCATGGCCTTCATACTAAACATGTTGCATGTTCCTGTCTGTAACAGTGCTTAAGGTATTACAATCTTGCATATTTAATGATGTCCCATGACCATATATGGTCATCAGATGTTTTTGTCAGCTCTGTTGTGCAATAACTTCAATATTGCATTGGTTGCATTTTCCTATCTGTAACAGTGCTTGAGATGTAACATTTATGCATATTTGATGAGGTCACATGACCATATGTGGACATCACATTAGTTAGTCACATCTCTTGTTCCATAGATTCGATATTGCACAGGTTGCATGTTCCCGTCTGTAACAGTGCTTGAGTTATTACACTTATGCATATTTAATGATGTCACATGACCGTGTATGGGCATCAGATGTGTTAGTCACATATCTTGTCTCATAGCTTCGATATTGCACAGGTTGTGTGTTTCTTTCTGTTACTGTGTTTCAAATATAACATTTATGCATATTTGATGAGGTCACATGACCATATATGGTCATCACATTAGTTAGTCACATCTCTTGTTCCATAGATTCGATATTGCACAGGTTGCATGTTCCCGTCTGTAATAGTGCTTGAGTTATTACATTTATGCTTATTTGATGAGGTCACATGACCATATATGGTCATCGGATATGTTAGTGACTTCTGTTGTGCAATAGCTTCAATATTGCACTGGTTGCATGTTCCTATCTGTAACAGTGCTTGAGATATAACATTTATGCATATTTGATGAGGTCACATGACCATATATGGTCATCGGATGTGTTAGTCACTTCTGTTGTGCAATAGCTTCAATATTGCACTGGTTGCATGTTCCTATCTGGAACAGTGCTTGAGTTATTACATTTATGCATATTTGATGAAATTACATGACCATATATGGTCATCACATTAGTTAGCCACATCTCTTGTCTCATAGCTACGATATTGCATAGGTTGCATGTCTCTATCTGTGATTCTGCTTGATATATTACAATTATGCATATTTAATGACGTCACATGACCATATACGGTCATCACATTAGTTACTCACATCTCATGTCCCACAGCTTCGATTTTGCAAAGGTTGCATGTTCATGTCTGTAACAGTGCTTGAGATAATTCAATTATGCATATTTAATGAAGTCACATGACCATATATGGTCATCACATTAGTTAGCCACATCTCTTGACCCATACCTTCGATATTGCACAGGTTGCATGTCCCTAACTCTTGCAGTGCTTGATATATTACATTTATGCATATTCAATGAGGTCACATGACCATATATGGTCATCTTGTTTGTTAGTAAAATTTCATGTACCATCACTTCAATATTGCACTGGTTGCATGTTCCCGTCTGTAACTGTGCTTGAGTTATTACATTTATGCATATTTGATGAAGTCACATGACCATATATAGTCATCACATTAGTTAGTCACATCTCGTGTCTCATAGCTTCGATATTGCACAGGTTGCATGTCCCTATCTGTAACAGTGCTTGATATATTACATTTATGCATATTTAATGAGATCACATGACCATATATGGTCATCTTGTTTGTTAGTAGAATTTCATGTACCATCCCTTCAATATTGCACTGGTTGCATGTTCCTATCTGTAACAGTGCTTGAGATATTGCAATTATGTCTATAAAATGAGGTTACGTGACCATATAAAAGACCAAAAAAATATGAAAAAAACATTCTAAAATCTTCTTCTAAAAAACGGCTTATCGGCTGTACTTCATATTTTGGAATTAAATACTATGTCATATGATCTTTCAAAGTTATTCAGGGTTAGTTGATTTGTCGAAAATTATGCAAATGAGATGCAAAACAAAATTAAAAAAAATTCTAAAAAAAAAAGTCACGTGACCGCTAAAGTTTTTTTTGATGAAATTTGTAGCCCTTGTCGCACTGCTACTATCATAAAAAAATTGGAGCACTCAGACCCTCAGAAAGGTGCGCAATTCGACATTGAAAATTTTGCCTTTAATCCAAGATGGCGGCCTGGTCATGTGACCTATGTGTCTGAACTTAGGATATGCACCAGATCTCATACAGCTTTACCATTGTGGCAAGTATTGAATTGATCGGTCCAACGGCATTGACATAAAGCGCGACCAAAAATTTAGGCGGAAGAATAATAATAATAAATATAGCTGCGTTGCAGCAATGTCGGGTTTCGAGCCCACTGACTTATTAGCAGCGTTCCAAAATCAGCATCATTGACAATAATATATTAAAGGAAATTGCATGGCCTTCATACTAAACATGTTGCATGTTCCTGTCTGTAACAGTGCTTAATGTATTACAATCTTGCATATTTAATGATGTCCCATGACCATATATGGTCATCGGATGCTTTTGTCAGCTCTGTTGTGCAATAACTTCAATATTGCATTGGTTGCATTTTCCTATCTGTAACAGTGCTTGAGATATAACATTTATGCATATTTGATGAGGTCACATGACCATATGTGGTCATCACATTAGTTAGTCACATCTCTTGTTCCATAGATTCGAAATTGCACAGGTTGCATGTTCCCGTCTGTAACAGTGCTTGAGTTATTACATTTATGCATATTTAACGATGTCACATGACCGTGTATGGGCATCAGATGTGTTAGTCACATATCTTGTCTCATAGCTTCGATATTGCACAGGTTGTGTGTTTCTATCTGTTACCGTGTTTCAAATATAACATTTATGCATATTTGATGAGGTCACATGACCATATATGGTCATCACATTAGTTAGTCACATCTCTTGTTCCATAGATTCGATATTGCACAGGTTGCATGTTCCCGTCTGTAATAGTGCTTGAGTTATTACATTTATGCTTATTTGATGAGGTCACATGACCATATATGGTCATCGGATGTGTTAGTCACTTCTGTTGTGCAATAGCTTCAATATTGCACTGGTTGCATGTTCCTATCTGGAACAGTGCTTGAGTTATTACATTTATGCATATTTGATGAAATTACATGACCATATATGGTCATCACATTAGTTAGCCACATCTCTTGTCTCATAGCTACGATATTGCATAGGTTGCATGTCTCTATCTGTGATTCTGCTTGATATATTACAATTATGCATATTTAATGACGTCACATGACCATATACGGTCATCACATTAGTTACTCACATCTCATGTCCCACAGCTTCGATTTTGCAAAGGTTGCATGTTCATGTCTGTAACAGTGCTTGAGATAATTCAATTATGCATATTTAATGAAGTCACATGACCATATATGGTCATCACATTAGTTAGCCACATCTCTTGACCCATACCTTCGATATTGCACAGGTTGCATGTCCCTAACTCTTGCAGTGCTTGATATATTACATTTATGCATATTCAATGAGGTCACATGACCATATATGGTCATCTTGTTTGTTAGTAAAATTTCATGTACCATCACTTCAATATTGCACTGGTTGCATGTTCCCGTCTGTAACTGTGCTTGAGTTATTACATTTATGCATATTTGATGAAGTCACATGACCATATATAGTCATCACATTAGTTAGTCACATCTCGTGTCTCATAGCTTCGATATTGCACAGGTTGCATGTCCCTATCTGTAACAGTGCTTGATATATTACATTTATGCATATTTAATGAGATCACATGACCATATATGGTCATCTTGTTTGTTAGTAGAATTTCATGTACCATCCCTTCAATATTGCACTGGTTGCATGTTCCTATCTGTAACAGTGCTTGAGATATTGCAATTATGTCTATAAAATGAGGTTACGTGACCATATAAAAGACCAAAAAAATATGAAAAAAACATTCTAAAATCTTCTTCTAAAAAACGGCTTATCGGCTGTACTTCATATTTTGGAATTAAATACTATGTCATATGATCTTTCAAAGTTATTCAGGGTTAGTTGATTTGTCGAAAATTATGCAAATGAGATGCAAAACAAAATTAAAAAAAATTCTAAAAAAAAAAGTCACGTGACCGCTAAAGTTTTTTTTGATGAAATTTGTAGCCCTTGTCGCACTGCTACTATCATAAAAAAATTGGAGCACTCAGACCCTCAGAAAGGTGCGCAATTCGACATTGAAAATTTTGCCTTTAATCCAAGATGGCGGCCTGGTCATGTGACCTATGTGTCTGAACTTAGGATATGCACCAGATCTCATACAGCTTTACCATTGTGGCAAGTATTGAATTGATCGGTCCAACGGCATTGACATAAAGCGCGACCAAAAATTTAGGCGGAAGAATAATAATAATAAATATAGCTGCGTTGCAGCAATGTCGGGTTTCGAGCCCACTGACTTATTAGCAGCGTTCCAAAATCAGCATCATTGACAATAATATATTAAAGGAAATTGCATGGCCTTCATACTAAACATGTTGCATGTTCCTGTCTGTAACAGTGCTTAATGTATTACAATCTTGCATATTTAATGATGTCCCATGACCATATATGGTCATCGGATGTTTTTGTCAGCTCTGTTGTGCAATAACTTCAATATTGCATTGGTTGCATTTTCCTATCTGTAACAGTGCTTGAGATATAACATTTATGCATATTTGATGAGGTCACATGACCATATGTGGTCATCACATTAGTTAGTCACATCTCTTGTTCCATAGATTCGAAATTGCACAGGTTGCATGTTCCCGTCTGTAACAGTGCTTGAGTTATTACATTTATGCATATTTAACGATGTCACATGACCGTGTATGGGCATCAGATGTGTTAGTCACATATCTTGTCTCATAGCTTCGATATTGCACAGGTTGTGTGTTTCTATCTGTTACCGTGTTTCAAATATAACATTTATGCATATTTGATGAGGTCACATGACCATATATGGTCATCACATTAGTTAGTCACATCTCTTGTTCCATAGATTCGATATTGCACAGGTTGCATGTTCCCGTCTGTAATAGTGCTTGAGTTATTACATTTATGCTTATTTGATGAGGTCACATGACCATATATGGTCATCGGATATGTTAGTGACTTCTGTTGTGCAATAGCTTCAATATTGCACGGGTTGCATGTTCCTATCTGTAACAGTGCTTGAGTTATTACATTTATGCATATTTGATGAAATTACATGACCATATATGGTCATCACATTAGTTAGCCACATCTCTTGTCTCATAGCTTCGATATTGCATAGGTTGCATGTTTCTATCTGTGATTCTGCTTGAGATATTACAATTATGCATATTTAATGACGTCACATGACCATATACGGTCATCACATTAGTTACTCACATCTCATGTCCCACAGCTTCGATTTTGCACAGGTTGCATGTTCATGTCTGTAACAGTGCTTGAGATAATTCAATTATGCATATTTAATGAAGTCACATGACCATATATGGTCATCACATTAGTTAGTCACATCTCTTGACCCATACCTTCGATATTGCACAGGTTGCATGTCCCTAACTCTTGCAGTGCTTGATAAATTACATTTATGCATATTCAATGAGGTCACATGACCATATATGGTCATCGTGTTTGTTAGTAAAATTTCATGTACCATCACTTCAATATTGCACTGGTTGCATGTTCCCGTCTGTAACTGTGCTTGAGTTATTACATTTATGCATATTTAATGAGATCACATGACCATATATGGTCATCTTGTTTGTTAGTAGAATTTCATGTACCATCACTTCAATATTGCACTAGTTGCATGTTCCTAACTGTAACAGTGCTTAAGATATTGCAATTATGTCTATAAAATGAGGTCACGTGACCATATAAAAGAACAAAAAAATATGAAAAAACATTCTAAAATCTTCTTATAAAAAACGGCTAATCGCCTGGACTTCCATATTTTGGAATTAAATACTATGTCATATGATCTTTCAAAGTTATTCAGGGTTAGTTGATTTGTCGAAAATTATGCAAATGAGATGCAAAACAAAATTTAAAAAAATTCTAAAAAAAAAAGTCACGTGACCGCTAAAGTTTTTTTTTATGAAATTTGTAGCCCTTGTCGCATTGCTACTATCATAAAAAAATTGGAGCACTCAGACCCTCAGAAAGGTGCGCAATTCGGCATTGAAAATTTCGCCTTTAATCCAAGATGGCGGCCTGGTCATGTGACCTATGTGTCTGAACTTAGGATATGCACCAGATCTCATACAGCTTTACCATTGTGGCAAGTATGGAACTGATCGGTCCAACGGTGTTGACATAAAGCGTGACCAAAAATTTAGGCGGAAGAATAATAATAATAATAATAATAATAATAATAATAAACGGAACAATTACAATAGGGTTTCGACCAAATGGGCTCGAAACCCTAAATATAGCTGCGTTGCAGCAATGTCGGGTTTCGAGCCCACTGACTTATTAGCAGCGTTCCAAAACCAGCATCATCGACAAGAATATATTAATGGATTTGCATGGCCTTCATACTAAACATGTTACATGTACCTGTCTGTAACAGTGCTTAATGTTTTACAATCATACATATTTAATGATGTCACATGACCATATATGGACATCGGATGTGTCGGTCACTTCTGTTGTGCAATAACTTCAATATTGCACTGGTTGCATGTTCCTATCTGTATCAGTGCTTGACATATAACATTTATGCATATTTGATGAGGTCACATGACCATATATGGTCATCACATTAGTTAGTCACATCTATTGTTCCATAGATTCGATATTGCACAGGTTGCATGTTCCCGTCTGTAATAGTGCTTGAGTTATTACATTTATGCTTATTTGATGAGGTCACATGACCATATATGGTCATCGGATATGTTAGTCACTTCTGTTGTGCAATAGCTTCAATATTGCACTGGTTGCATGTTCCTATCTGTAACAGTGATTGAGATATAACATTTATGCATATTTGATGAGGTCACATGACCATATATGGTCATCAGATGTGTTAGTCACTTCTGTTGTGCAATAGCTTCAATATTGCACTGGTTGCATGTTCCTATCTGTAACAGTGCTAGAGTTACTACATTTATGCATATTTGATGAAGTTACATGACCATATATGGTCATCACATTAGTTAGTCACATCTCTTGTCTCATAGCTTCGATATTGCATATGTTGCATGTCTCTATTTGTGATTCTGCTTGAGATATTACAATTATGCATATTTAATGACGTCACATGACCATATACGGTCATCTCATTAGTTACTCACATCTCATGTCCCATAGCTTCGATTTTGCACAGTTTGCATGTTCATGTCTGTAACAGTGCTTGAGTTATTTCATGTATGCATATTTGATGAAGTTACATGACCATATATGGTCATCACATTAGTTAGTCACATCTCTTGTCTCACAGCTTCGATATTGCACAGGTTGCATGTTTCTAACTGTAACAGTGCTTGAGATAATTCAATTATGCATATTTAATGAAGTCACATGACCATATATGGTCATCACATTAGTTAGTCACATCTCTTGACCCATACCTTCGATATTGCACAGGATGCATGTCCCTAACTCTTACAGTGCTTGATATATTACATTTAATCATATTCAATGAGGTCACATGACCATATATGGTCATCTTGTTTGTTAGTAAAATTTCATGTACCATCACTTCAATATTGCACTGGTTGCATGTTCCCGTCTGTAACTGTGCTTGAGTTATTACATTTATGCATATTTGATGAAGTCACATGACCATATATGGTCATCACATTAGTTAGTCACATCTCGTGTCTTATAGCTTCGATATTGCACAGGTTGCATGTCGCTATCTGTAACAGTGCTTGATATATTACATTTATGCATATTTAATGAGATCACATGACCATATATGGTCATCTTGTTTGTTAGTAGAATTTCATGTACCATCACTTCAATATTGCACTGGTTGCATGTTCCTATCTGTAACAGTGCTTGAGATATTGCAATTATGTCTATAAAATGAGGTCACGTGACCATATAAAAGAACAAAAAAAATATGAAAAAACATTCTAAAATCTTCTTCTAAAAAACGGCTCATCGCCTGGACTTCATATTTTGGAATTAAATACTATGTCATATGATCATTCAAAGTTATTCAGGGATAGTTGATTAGTCGAAAATTATGCAAATGAGATGCAAAAGAAAATTAAAAAAATTCTAGAAAAAAATTAGTCACGTGACCGCTAAAGTTTTTTTTGATGAAATGTGTAGCCCTTGTCGCACTGCTACTATCATAAAAAAATTGGAGCACTCAGACCCTCAGAAAGGTGCGCAATTCGGCATTGAAAATTTCGCCTTTAATCCAAGATGGCGGCCTGGTCATGTGACCTATGTGTCTGAACTTAGGATATGCACCAGATCTCATACAGCTTTACCATTGTGGCAAGTATGGAACTGATCGGTCCAACGGTGTTGACATAAAGCGTGACCAAAAATTTAGGCGGAAGAATAATAATAATAAATATAGCTGCGTTGCAGCAATGTCGGGTTTCGAGCCCACTGACTTATTAGCAGCGTTCCAAAATCAGCATCATTGACAATAATATACTAAAGGAAATTGCATGGCCTTCATACTAAACATGTTGCATGTTCCTGTCTGTAACAGTGCTTAAGGTATTACAATCTTGCATATTTAATGATGTCCCATGACCATATATGGTCATCAGATGTTTTTGTCAGCTCTGTTGTGCAATAACTTCAATATTGCATTGGTTGCATTTTCCTATCTGTAACAGTGCTTGAGATGTAACATTTATGCATATTTGATGAGGTCACATGACCATATGTGGTCATCACATTAGTTAGTCACATCTCTTGTTCCATAGATTCGATATTGCACAGGTTGCATGTTCCCGTCTGTAACAGTGCTTGAGTTATTACATTTATTCATATTTAATGATGTCACATGACCGTGTATGGGCATCAGATGTGTTAGTCACATATCTTGCCTCATAGCTTAGATATTGCACAGGTTGTGTGTTTCTTTCTGTTACTGTGTTTCAAATATAACATTTATGCATATTTGATGAGGTCACATGACCATATATGGTCATCACATTAGTTAGTCACATCTCTTGTTCCATATATTCGATATTGCACAGGTTGCATGTTCCCGTCTGTAATAGCGCTTGAGTTATTACATTTATGCTTATTTGATGAGGTCATATGACCATATATGGTCATCGGATATGTTAGTGACTTCTGTTGTGCAATAGCTTCAATATTGCACTGGTTGCATGTTCCTATCTGTAACAGTGCTTGAGATATAACATTTATGCATATTTGATGAGGTCACATGACCATATATGGTCATCGGATGTGTTAGTCACTTCTGTTGTGCAATAGCTTCAATATTGCACTGGTTGCATGTTCCTATCTGTAACAGTGCTTGAGTTATTACATTTATGCATATTTGATGAAATTACATGACCATATATGGTCATCACATTAGTTAGCCACATCTCTTTTCTCATAGCTTCGATATTGCATAGGTTGCATGTCTCTATCTGTGATTCTGCTTGATATATTACAATTATGCATATTTAATGACGTCACATGACCATATACGGTCATCACATTAGTTACTCACATCTCATGTCCCACAGCTTCGATATTGCACAGGTTGCATGTTCATGTCTGTAACAGTGATTGAGATAATTCAATTATGCATATTTAATGAAGTCACATGACCATATATGGTCATCACATTAGTTAGCCACATCTCTTGACCCATACCTTCGATATTGCACAGGTTGCATGTCCCTAACTCTTGCAGTGCTTGATATATTACATTTATGCATATTCAATGAGGTCACATGACCATATATGGTCATCTTGTTTGTTAGTAAAATTTCATGTACCATCACTTCAATATTGCACTGGTTGCATGTTCCCGTCTGTAACTGTGCTTGAGTTATTACATTTATGCATATTTGATGAAGTCACATGACCATATATGGTCATCACATTAGTTAGTCACATCTCGTGTCTTATAGCTTCGATTTTGCACAGGTTGCATGTTCATGTCTGTAACAGTGATTGAGATAATTCAATTATGCATATTTAATGAAGTCACATGACCATATATGGTCATCACATTAGTTAGCCACATCTCTTGACCCATACCTTCGATATTGCACAGGTTGCATGTCCCTAACTCTTGCAGTGCTTGATATATTACATTTATGCATATTCAATGAGGTCACATGACCATATATGGTCATCTTGTTTGTTAGTAGAATTTCATGTACCATCACTTCAATATTGCACCGGTTGCATGTTTCTATCTGTAACAGTGCTTGAGATATTGCAATTATGTCTATAAAATGAGGTCACGTGACCATATAAAAGAACAAACAAAATATGAAAAAACATTCTAAAATCTTCTTATAAAAAACGGCTTATCGCCTGGTCTACATATTTTGGAATTAAATACTATGTCATATGATCTTTCAAAGTTATTCAGGGTTAGTTGATTTGTCGAAAATTATGCAAATGAGATGCAAAACAAAATTTAAAAAAATTCTAAAAAAAAAAGTCACGTGACCGCTAAAGTTTTTTTTGATGACATTTGTAGCCCTTGTCGCACTGCTACTATCATAAAAAAATTGGAGCACTCAGACCCTGAGAAAGGTGCGCAATTCGGCATTGAAAATTTCGCTTTTAATCCAAGATGGCGGCCTGGTCATGTGACCTATGTGTCTGAACTTAGGATATGCACCAGATCTCATACAGCTTTACCACTGTGGCAAGTATGGAACTGATCGGTCCAACGGTGTTGACATAAAGCGTGACCAAAAATTTAGGCGGAAGAATAATAATAATAATAATAATAATAATAATAATAAACGGAACAATTACAAAAGGGTTTCGACCAAATGGGCTCGAAACCCTAAATATAGCTGCGTTGCAGCAATGTCGGGTTTCGAGCCCACTGGCTTATTAGCAGCGTTCCAAAATCAGCATCATTGACAATAATATATTAAAGGAAATTGCATGGCCTTCATACTAAACATGTTACATGTTCCAGTCTGTAACAGTGCTTAAGGTATTACAATCTTGCATATTTAATGATGTCACATGACCATATATGGTCATTACATTAGTTAGTCACATCACTTGTTCCATAGATTCGATATTGCACAGGTTGCATGTTCCTGTCTGTAACAGTGCTTGAGTTATTACATTTATGACCATATATGGTCATCGGATGTGTTAGTCACTTCTGTTGTGCAATAGCTTCAATATTGCACTGGTTGCATGTTCCTATCTGTAACAGTGCTTGAGTTATTACATTTATGCATATTTGATGAAGTTACATGACCATATATGGTCATCACATTAGTTAGTCACATCTCTTGTCACATAGCTTCGATATTGCATAGGTTGCATGTCTCTATCTGTGATTCTGCTTGAGATATTACAATTATGCATATTTAATGACGGCACATGACCATATACGGTCATCACATTAGTTACTCACATCTCATATCCCATAGCTTCGATTTTGCACAGGTTGCATGTTTCTATCTGTAACAGTGCTTGAGATAATTCAATTATGCATATTTAATGAAGTCACATGACCATATATGGTCATCACATTAGTTAGTCACATCTCTTGACCCATACCTCCGATATTGCACAGGTTGCATGTAACTAACTCTTGCAGTGCTTGACATATTACATTTATGCATATTCAATGAGGTCACATGACCATATATAGTCATCTTGTTTGTTAGTAAAATTTCATGTACCATCACTTCAATATTGCACTGGTTGCATGTTCTCATCTGTAACTGTGCTTGAGTTATTACATTTATGCATATTTGATGAAGTCACATGACCATATATGGTCATCACATTAGTTAGTCACATCTCGTGTCTTATAGCTTCGATATTGCACAGGTTGCATGTCCCTATCTGTAACAGTGCTTGATATATTACATTTATGCATATTTAATGAGATCACATGACCATATATGGTCATCTTGTTTGTTAGTAGAATTTCATGTACCATCACTTCAATATTGCACTGGTTGCATGTTCCTATCTGTAACAGTGCTTGAGATATTGCAATTATGTCTAAAAAATGAGGTCACGTGACCATGTAAAAGAACAAAAAAATATGGAAAAACATTCTAAAATCTTCTTATAAAAAACGGTTTATCGCCTGGACTCAATATTTTGGAATTAAATACTATGTCATATGATCTTTCAAAGTTATTCAGGGTTAGTTGATTTGTCGAAAATTATGCAAATGAGATGCAAAACAAAATTTAAAAAAATTCTAAAAAAAAAAGTCACGTGACCGCTAAAGTTTTTTTTGCTGAAATTTGTAGCCCTTGTCGCACTGCTACTATCGTAAAAAAATTGGAGCACTCAGACCCTCAGAAAGGTGCGCAATTCGGCATTGAAAATTTCGCCTTTAATCCAAGATGGCGGCCTGGCCATGTGACCTATGTGTCTGAACTTAGGATATGCACCAGATCTCATACAGCTTTACCATTGTGGCAAGTATGGAACTGATCGGTCCAACGGTGTTGACATAAAGCGTGACCAAAAATTTAGGCGGAAGAATAATAATAATAATAATAATAATAATAATAATAAACGGAACAATTACAAAAGGGTTTCGACCAAATGGGCTCGAAACCCTAAATATAGCTGCGTTGCAGCAATGTCGGGTTTCGAGCCCACTGACTTATTAGCAGCGTTCCAAAACCAGCATCATCGACAAGAATATATTAATGGATTTGCATGGCCTTCACACTAAACATGTTACATGTTCCTGTCTGTAACAGTGCTTAATGTTTTACAATCATACATATTTAATGATGTCACATGACCATATATGGACATCGGATGTGTCGGTCACTTCTGTTGTGCAATAACTTCAATATTGCACTGGTTGCATGTTCCTATCTGTATCAGTGCTTGACATATAACATTTATGCATATTTGATGAGGTCACATGACCATATATGGTCATCACATTAGTTAGTCACATCTATTGTTCCATAGATTCGATATTGCACAGGTTGCATGTTCCCGTCTGTAATAGTGCTTGAGTTATTACATTTATGCTTATTTGATGAGGTCACATGACCATATATGGTCATCGGATATGTTAGTCACTTCTGTTGCGCAATAGCTTCAATATTGCACTGGTTGCATGTTCCTATCTGTAACAGTGATTGAGATATAACATTTATGCATATTTGATGAGGTCACATGACCATATATGGTCATCAGATGTGTTAGTCACTTCTGTTGTGCAATAGCTTCAATATTGCACTGGTTGCATGTTCCTATCTGTAACAGTGCTTAAGTTACTACATTTATGCATATTTGATGAAGTTACATGACCATATATGGTCATCACATTTGTTAGTCACATCTCTTGTCTCATAGCTTCGATATTGCATATGTTGCATGTCTCTATTTGTGATTCTGCTTGAGATATTACAATTATGCATATTTAATGACGTCACATGACCATATACGGTCATCTCATTAGTTACTCACATCTCATGTCCCATAGCTTCGATTTTGCACAGGTTGCATGTTCATGTCTGTAACAGTGCTTGAGTTATTTCATGTATGCATATTTGATGAAGTTACATGACCATATATGGTCATCACATTAGTTAGTCACATCTCTTGTCTCACAGCTTCGATATTGCACAGGTTGCATGTTTCTAACTGTAACAGTGCTTGAGATAATTCAATTATGCATATTTAATGAAGTCACATGACCATATATGGTCATCACATTAGTTAGTCACATCTCTTGACCCATACCTTCGATATTGCACAGGATGCATGTCCCTAACTCTTACAGTGCTTGATATATTACATTTAATCATATTCAATGAGGTCACATGACCATATATGGTCATCTTGTTTGTTAGTAAAATTTCATGTACCATCACTTCAATATTGCACTGGTTGCATGTTCCCGTCTGTAACTGTGCTTGAGTTATTACATTTATGCATATTTGATGAAGTCACATGACCATATATGGTCATCACATTAGTTAGTCACATCTCGTGTCTTATAGCTTCGATATTGCACAGGTTGCATGTCGCTATCTGTAACAGTGCTTGATATATTACATTTATGCATATTTAATGAGATCACATGACCATATATGGTCATCTTGTTTGTTAGTAGAATTTCATGTACCATCACTTCAATATTGCACTGGTTGCATGTTCCTATCTGTAAAAGTGCTTGAGATATTGCAATTATGTCTATAAAATGAGGTCACGTGACCATATAAAAGAACAAAAAAAATATGAAAAAACATTCTAAAATCTTCTTCTAAAAAACGGCTTATCGCCTGGACTTCATATTTTGGAATTAAATACTATGTCATATGATCTTTCAAAGTTATTCAGGGATAGTTGATTAGTCGAAAATTATGCAAATGAGATGCAAAAGAAAATTAAAAAAATTCTAGAAAAAAATTAGTCACGTGACCGCTAAAGTTTTTTTTGATGAAATTTGTAGCCCTTGTCGCACTGCTACTATCATAAAAAAATTGGAGCACTCAGACCCTCAGAAAGGTGCGCAATTCGGCATTGAAAATTTCGCCTTTAATCCAAGATGGCGGCCTGGTCATGTGACCTATGTGTCTGAACTTAGGATATGCACCAGATCTCATACAGCTTTACCATTGTGGCAAGTATGGAACTGATCGGTCCAACGGTGTTGACATAAAGCGTGACCAAAAATTTAGGCGGAAGAATAATAATAATAATAATAATAAATATAGCTGCGTTGCAGCAATGTCGGGTTTCGAGCCCACTGACATATTAGCAGCGTTCCAAAATCAGCATCATTGACAATAATATATTAAAGGAAATTGCATGGCCTTCATACTAAACATGTTACATGTTCCTGTCTGTAACAGTGCTTAAGGTATTACAATCTTGCATATTTAATAATGTCCCATGACCATATACGGTCATCGGATGTTTTTTTCAGCTCTGTTGTGCAATAACTTCAATATTGCATTGGTTGCATGTTCCTATCTGTAATAGTGCTTGAGATATAACATTTGTGCATATTTGATGAGGTCACCTGACCATATATGGTCATCACATTAGTTAGTCACATCTCTTGTTCCATAGATTCGATATTGCACAGGTTGCATATTCCCGTCTGTAATAGTGCTTGAGTTATTACATTTATGCTTATTTGATGAGTCACATGACCATATATGGTCAACGGATATGTTAGTCACTTCTGTTGTGCAATAGCTTCAATATTGCACTGGTTGCATGTTCCTATCTGTAACAGTGCTTGAGATATAACATTTATGCATATTTGATGAGGTCACATGACCATATATGGTCATCGGATGTGTTAGTCACTTCTGTTGTGCAATATCTTCAATATTGCACTGGTTGCTTGTTCCTATCTGTAACAGTGCTTGAGTTATTACATTTATGCATATTTGATGAAGTTACATGACCATATATGGTCATCACATTAGTTAGTCATATCTCTTGTCACATGGCTCCGATATTGCATAGGTTGCATGTCTCTATCTGTGATTCTGCGTGAGATATTACAATTATGCATATTTAATGACGGCACATGACCATATACGGTCATCACATTAGTTACTCACATCTCATGTCCCATAGCTTCGATTTTGCACAGGTTGCATGTTTCTATCTGTAACAGTGCTTGAGATAATTCAATTATGCATTTTTAATGAAGTCACATGACCATATATGGTCATCACATTAGTTAGTCACATCTCTTGACCCATACCTCCGATATTGCACAGGTTGCATGTAACTAACTCTTGCAGTGCTTGATATATTACATTTATGCATATTCAATGAGGTCACATGACCATATATAGTCATCTTGTTTGTTAGTAAAATTTCATGTACCATCACTTCAATATTGCACTGGTTGCATGTTCCCGTCTGTAACTGTGCTTGAGTTAGTACATTTATGCATATTTGATGAAGTCACATGACCATATATGGTCATCACATTAGTTAGTCACATCTCGTGTCTTATAGCTTCGATATTGCACAGGTTGCATGTCCCTATCTGTAACAGTGCTTGATATATTACATTTATGCATATTTAATGAGATCACATGACCATATATGGTCATCTTGTTTGTTAGTAGAATTTCATGTACCATCACTTCAATATTGCACTGGTTGCATGTTCCTATCTGTAACAGTGCTTGAGATATTGCAATTATGTCTAAAAAATGAGGTCACGTGACCATGTAAAAGAACAAAAAAATATGGAAAAACATTCTAAAATCTTCTTATAAAAAACGGCTTATCGCCTGGACTCGATATTTTCGAATTAAATACTATGTCATATGATCTTTCAAAGTTATTCAGGGTTAGTTGATTTGTCGAAAATTATGCAAATGAGATGCAAAACAAAATTTAAAAAAATTCTAAAAAAAAAAGTCACGTGACCGCTAAAGTTTTTTTTGATGAGATTTGTAGCCCTTGTCGCACTGCTACTATCATAAAAAAATTGGAGCACTCAGACCCTCAGAAAGGTGCGCAATTCGGCATTGAAAATTTCGCCTTTAATCCAAGATGGCGGCCTGGTCATGTGACCTACGTGTCTGAACTTAGGATATGCACCAGATCTCATATAGCTTTCCCATTGTGGCAAGTACTGAATTGATCGGTCCAACGGCGTTGACATAAAGCGTGACCAAAAATTTAGGCGGAAGAATAATAATAATAATAATAATAATAATAATAATAAACGGAACAATTACAAAAGGGTTTCGACCAAATGGGCTCGAAACCCTAATAATAATAATAATAAACGGAACAATTACAATAGGGTTTCGACCAAATGGGCTCGAAACCCTAATAATAATAATAAACGGAACAATTACAATAGGGTTTCGACCAAATGGGCTCGAAACCCTAATAATAATAAATATAGCTGCGTTGCAGCAATGTCGGGTTTCGAGCCCACTGACTTATTAGCAGCGTTCCAAAACCAGCATCATCGACAAGAATATATTAATGGATTTGCATGGCCTTCATACTAAACATGTTACATGTTCCTGTCTGTAACAGTGCTTAATGTTTTACAATCATACATATTTAATGATGTCACATGACCATATATGGACATCGGATGTGTCGGTCACTTCTGTTGTGCAATAACTTCAATATTGCACTGGTTGCATGTTCCTATCTGTATCAGTGCTTGACATATAACATTTATGCATATTTGATGAGGTCACATGACCATATATGGTCATCACATTAGTTAGTCACATCTATTGTTCCATAGATTCGATATTGCACAGGTTGCATGTTCCCGTCTGTAATAGTGCTTGAGTTATTACATTTATGCTTATTTGATGAGGTCACATGACCATATATGGTCATCGGATATGTTAGTCACTTCTGTTGTGCAATAGCTTCAATATTGCACTGGTTGCATGTTCCTATCTGTAACAGTGATTGAGATATAACATTTATGCATATTTGATGAGGTCACATGACCATATATGGTCATCAGATGTGTTAGTCACTTCTGTTGTGCAATAGCTTCAACATTGCACTGGTTGCATGTTCCTATCTGTAACAGTGCTTGAGTTACTACATTTATGCATATTTGATGAAGTTACATGACCATATATGGTCATCACATTAGTTAGTCACATCTCTTGTCTCATAGCTTCGATATTGCATATGTTGCATGTCTCTATTTTTGATTCTGCTTGAGATATTACAATTATGCATATTTAATGACGTCACATGACCATATACGGTCATCTCGTTAGTTACTCACATCTCATGTCCCATAGCTTCGATTTTGCACAGGTTGCATGTTCATGTCTGTAACAGTGCTTGAGTTATTTCATGTATGCATATTTGATGAAGTTACATGACCATATATGGTCATCACATTAGTTAGTCACATCTCTTGTCTCACAGCTTCGATATTGCACAGGTTGCATGTTTCTAACTGTAACAGTGCTTGAGATAATTCAATTATGCATATTTAATGAAGTCACATGACCATATATGGTCATCACATTAGTTAGTCACATCTCTTGACCCATACCTTCGATATTGCACAGGATGCATGTCCCTAACTCTTACAGTGCTTGATATATTACATTTAATCATATTCAATGAGGTCACATGACCATATATGGTCATCTTGTTTGTTAGTAAAATTTCATGTACCATCACTTCAATATTGCACTGGTTGCATGTTCCCGTCTGTAACTGTGCTTGAGTTATTACATTTATGCATATTTGATGAAGTCGCATGACCATATATGGTCATCACATTAGTTAGTCACATCTCGTGTCTTATAGCTTCGATATTGCACAGGTTGCATGTCGCTATCTGTAACAGTGCTTGATATATTACATTTATGCATATTTAATGAGATCACATGACCATATATGGTCATCTTGTTTGTTAGTAGAATTTCATGTACCATCACTTCAATATCGCACTGGTTGCATGTTCCTATCTGTAACAGTGCTTGAGATATTGCAATTATGTCTATAAAATGAGGTCACGTGACCATATAAAAGAACAAAAAAAATATGAAAAAACATTCTAAAATCTTCTTCTAAAAAACGGCTTATCGCCTGGACTTCATATTTTGGAATTAAATACTATGTCATATGATCATTCAAAGTTATTCAGGGATAGTTGATTAGTCGAAAATTATGCAAATGAGATGCAAAAGAAAATTAAAAAAATTCTAGAAAAAAATTAGTCACGTGACCGCTAAAGTTTTTTTTGATGAAATTTGTAGCCCTTGTCGCACTGCTACTATCATAAAAAAATTGGACCACTCAGACCCTCAGAAAGGTGCGCAATTCGGCATTGAAAATTTCGCCTTTAATCCAAGATGGCGGCCTGGTCATGTGACCTATGTGTCTGAACTTAGGATATGCACCAGATCTCATACAGCTTTACCATTGTGGCAAGTATGGAACTGATCGGTCCAACGGTGTTGACATAAAGCGTGACCAAAAATTTAGGCGGAAGAATAATAATAATAAATATAGCTGCGTTGCAGCAATGTCGGGTTTCGAGCCCACTGACTTATTAGCAGCGTTCCAAAATCAGCATCATTGACAATAATATATTATAGGAAATTGCATGGCCTTCATACTAAACATGTTGCATGTTCCTGTCTGTAACAGTGCTTAAGGTATTACAATCTTGCATATTTAATGATGTCCCATGACCATATATGGTCATCGGATGTTTTTGTCAGCTCTGTTGTGCAATAACTTCAATATTGCATTGGTTGCATTTTTCTATCTGTAACAGTGCTTGAGATATGACATTTATGCATATTTGATGAGGTCACATGACCATATGTGGTCATCACATTAGTTAGTCACATCTCTTGTTCCATAGATTCGATATTGCACAGGTTGCATGTTCCCGTCTGTAACAGTGCTTGAGTTATTACATTTATGCATATTTAATGATGTCACATGACCGTGTATGGGCATCAGATGTGTTAGTCACATATCTTGTCTCATAGCTTCGATATTGCACAGGTTGTGTGTTTCTATCTGTTACTGTGTTTCAAATATAACATTTATGCATATTTGATGAGGTCACATGACCATATATGGTCATCACATTAGTTAGTCACATCTCTTGTCCCATAGCTTCGATATTGCACAGGTTGCATGTTCCCGTCTGTAACAGTGCTTGATATATTACATTCATGCATATTTAATGAGATCACATGACCATATATGGTCATCTTGTTTGTTAGTAGAATTTCATGTACCATCACTTCAAAATTGCACTGGTTGCATGTTCCTATATGTAACAGTGCTTGAGATATTGCAATTATGTCTATAAAATGAGGTCACGTGACCATATAAAAGAACAAAAAAATATGAAAAAACATTCTAAAATCTTCTTATAAAAAACGGCTTATCGCCTGGACTCGATATTTTGGAATTAAATACTATGTCATATGATCTTTCAAAGTTATTCAGGGTTAGTTGATTTGTCGAAAATTATGCAAATGAGATGCAAAACAAAATTTAAAAAAATTCTAAAAAAAAAAGTCACGTGACCGCTAAAGTTTTTTTTGATGAGATTTGTAGCACTTGTCGCACTGCTACTATCATAAAAAAATTGGAGCACTCAGACCCTCAGAAAGGTGCGCAATTCGGCATTGAAAATTTCGCCTTTAATCCAAGATGGCGGCCTGGTCATGTGACCTACGTGTCTGAACTTAGGATATGCACCAGATCTCATATAGCTTTACCATTGTGGCAAGTATTGAATTGATCGGTCCAACGGCGTTGACATAAAGCGTGACCAAAAATTTAGGCGGAAGAATAATAATAATAATAATAATAATAATAATAATAAACGGAACAATTACAATAGGGTTTCGACCAAATGGGCTCGAAACCCTAAATATAGCTGCATAGCAGCGATGACGGGTTTCGAGCCTGCGTGGCTCATGACAAATTGCACTTGCTCGATGTGATTATTTGACGAACGTTTCATGTCTAGAATGCAAGATAGCAGACAAACTACACAACATATGGATTTGATTTCACAGGAATATGATAAACTTAATGCAAGGACAAATAGTTCATGAGTTATAGAACTTTTTCTCTTTTACTAAATCCAAGATGGCTGCCAAAGGAAGCCATTTTTAAAAATCTACTTCTGCAACTTTGTAGAGCTATCAACAGAGATACTATATGTTAAATTGCTTTTCAAACAAGCAAGCAGTTTTTAACAAGATATTTTTTTGAGGTTTTTTGAATTTTTGTGATAAATTCATCATGGCCGCAAAAACCACTTGAATCATGGGAAATATTTCCATGAACACATAATCATCTCATTGAGCGGATGTTGTATGCCAAGTTTTGTTTAAATCTGGCAAATTGTTCATAAGTTATAGCGTGCTTTCACTTTTTACTAAATCCAAGATGGCTGCCAAAGGAAGCCATTTTTCGAAAATCTGCTTCAGTATCTTTGTAGAGCTATCGACAGAGATACTATATGCTGAATTGCTTTTCAAACAAGGAAGCAGTTTTTAACAAGATAATTTTTTGAGGTTTTTTGAATTTTTGTGATAAATTCAACATGGCCGCCAAAACCACTTGAATCATGGGAAATATTTCCATGAACACATAATCATCTCATTGAGCGGATGTTGTATGCCAAGTTTTGTTTAAATCTGGCAAATCGTTCATAAGTTATAGTGTACTTTCACTTTTTACTAAATCCAAGATGGCTGCCAAAAGAAGCCATTTTTCGAAAATCTGCTACAGTTACTTTGTAGAGCTATCAACAGAGATATTATATGCTAAATTGATTGTCAAACAAACAAGCAGTTTTTAAGAAGATAATTTTTTGATGTTTTTTGCAATTTTTTGATAAATTCAATATGGCCGCCAAAACCACTTGAATCATGGGAAATATTTTTATGAACTCATAATCATCTTATTGAAGGGATGTTGTATGCCAACGTTGGTTTAAATCTGGCAAATTGTTCATGAGTTATAGCGTACTTTCACTTTTTATTAAATCCAAGATGGCTGCCAAAGGAAGCCATTTTTCAAAAATCTGCTTCAGTCACTTTGTAGGGCTATGGCCATAGGTGCTGCAAAGCAAATGTATAATCACATGAATGAGCCATTTTTGAGAAGAAGATTTTAAAAGTTTTTTATCAATTTTCGGAAAATCCAATATGGCGGCCAAGGTCACATGACCGCTAAAGATTTTATTGCTGATATTTGCTAGACATGAGCCAATGATGCCACACAAAAAAACCGGAAGTTCCTAGACCCTCAGAAAGTGGTGCAATTGAGCACTTCCGGTTTGTGTTCTACCTAAGATGGCGGCCAGGTCATGTGACCTACATGGCTGGTTTTTGGGTATGCACCACAACTCATGGCCCTTCATCAGCATGCAAAATGCCTAATCAATCGCAGCATTATTTTTCAAGTTACAGTGATTTATAAAAACGGCGGAAAAATAATAATAATAAATATAGCTGCATAGCAGCGATGACGGGTTTCGAGCCTGCGTGGCTCATGGCAAATTGCACTTGCTCGATGTGATTATTTGACGAACGTTTCATGTCTAGAATGCAAGATAGCAGACCAACTACACAACATATGGATTTGATTTCACAGGAATATGATAAACTTAATGCAAGGACAAATAGTTCATGAGTTATAGAACTTTTTCTCTTTTACTAAAACAAAGATGGCTGCCAAAGGAAGCCATTTTTAAAAATCTACTTCAGTAACTTTGTAGAGCTATCAACAGGGATACTATATGCCAAATTGTTTTTCAAACAAGCAAGCAGTTTTTAACAAGATAATTTTTTTGAGGTTTTTTGATTTTTTGTGATAAATTCAACATGGCCGCGAAAACCACTTGAATCATGGGAAATATTTTCATGAACACATAATCATCTCATTGAGCGGATGTTGTATGCCAAGTTTTGTTTAAATCTGGCAGATCATTCATAAGTTATAGCGTACTTTCACTTTTTACTAAATCCAAGATGGCTGCCAAAGGAAGCCATTTTTCGAAAATCTGCTTCAGTAACTTTGTAGAGCTATCGACAGAGATACTATATGCTAAATTGCTTTTCAAACAAGGAAGCAGTTTTTAACAAGATAATTTTTTGAGGTTCTTTGAATTTTTGTGATAAATTCAACATGGCCGCCAAAACCACTTGAATCATGGGAAATATTTTCATGAACACATAATCATCGCATTGAGCGGATGTTGTATGCCAAGTTTTGTTTAAATCTGGCAAATCGTTCATAAGTTATAGCGTACTTTCACTTTTTACTAAATCCAAGATGGCTGCCAAAGGAAGCAATTTTTCGAAAATCGGCTTCAGTAACTTTGTAGAGCTATCAACAGAGATACTATATGCTAAATAGATTGTCAAACAAGCAAGCAGTTTTTAAGATAATAATTTCTTGAGGTTTTTGGCATTTTTGTGATAAATTCAAGATGGCCGCCAAAACCACTTGAGTCATGGGAAATATTTTTATGAACACATAATCATCTTATTGAGTGGATGTTGTATGCCAAGTTTTGTCGAAATCTGGAAAATTGTTCATAATTTATAGCGTAATTTCACTTTTCACTAAATCTAAGATGGCTGCCAAAGGAAGCCATTTTTCAAAAATCTGTTTCAGTACCTTTGTAGAGCTATCAACAGAGATACTATAGGCTAAATTGATTGTCAACCAAGCAAGCAGTTTTTAAGAAGATAATTTTTTGAGGTTTTTTGCAATTTTTTGATAAATTCAATATGGCCGCCAAAACCACTTGAATCATGGGAAATATTTTTATGAACACATAATCATCTTATTGAAGGGATGTTGTATGCCAACTTTGGTTTAAATCTGGCAAATTGTTCATGAGTTATAGCGTACTTTCACTTTTTACTAAATCCAAGATGGCTGCCAAAGGAAGCCATTTTTCAAAAATCTGCTTCAGTCACTTTGTAGAGGCCATAGGTGCTGCAAAGCAAATGTCTAATCACATGAACGAGCCATTTTTGAGAAGAAGATTTTAAAAGTTTTTTGTCAATTTTCACAAAATCCAATATGGCGGCCAAGGTCACATGACCGCTAAAGATTTTATTGCTGATATTTGTTAGACATGAGCCAATGATGCCACACAAAAAAACCGGAAGTTCCTAGACCCTCAGAAAGTGGTGCAATTGAGCACTTCCGGTTTGTGTTCTACCTAAGATGGCTGCCAGGTCATGTGACCTACATGGCTGATTTTGGGATATGCACCACAACTCATGGCCCTTCATCAGCATGCAAAATGCCTAATCAATCGCGGCATTATTTTTCAAGTTACAGTGATTTATAAAAACGGCGGAAAAATAATAATAAGAATAATAAACATAGCAATTACAAAAGGGTTTCCGACCCATAGGGCTCGAAACCCTAAATATAGCTGCATAGCAGCGATGACGGGTTTCGAGCCTGCGTGGCTCATGGCAAATTGCACTTGCTCGTTGTGATTATTTGACGAATGTTTCATGTCTAGAATGAAAGATAGCAGACAAACTACACAACATATGGATTTGATTTCACAGGAATATGATAAACTTAATGCAAGGACAAATAGTTCATGAGTTATAGAACCTTTTCTCTTTTACTAAATCGAAGATGGCTGCCAAAGGAAGCCATTTTTCGATAATCTACTTCAGTAACTTTGTAGAGCTATCAACAGAGATACTATATGCTAAATTGCTTTTCAAACAAGGAAGCAGTTTTTAACAAGATAATTTTTTGAGGTTTTTTGAATTTTTGTGATAAATTCAACATGGCCGCCAAAACCACTTGAATCATGGGAAATATTTTCATGAACACATAATCATCTCATTGAGCGGATGTTGTATGCCAAGTTTTGTTTAAATCTGGCAAATCGTTCATAAGTTATAGCGTACTTTCACTTTTTTACTAAATCCAAGATGGCTGCCAAAGGAAGCCATTTTTCGAAAATCGGCTTCAGTAACTTTGTAGAGCTATCAACAGAGATACTATATGCTAAATAGATTGTCAAACAAGCAAGCAGTTTTTAAGATAATAATTTCTTGAGGTTTTTGGCATTTTTGTGATAAATTCAAGATGGCCGCCAAAACCACTTGAGTCATGGGAAATATTTTTATGAACACATAATCATCATATTGAGTGGATGTTGTATGCCAAGTTTTGTCGAAATCTGGAAAATTGTTCATAATTTATAGCGTAATTTCACTTTTCACTAAATCCAAGATGGCTGCCAAAGGAAGCCATTTTTCAAAAATCTGCTTCAGTACCTTTGTAGAGCTATCAACAGAGATACTATATGCTAAATTGATTGTCAACCAAGCAAGCAGTTTTTAAGAAGATAATTTTTTGAGGTTTTTTGCAATTTTTTGATAAATTCAATATGGCCGCCAATACCACTTGAATCATGGGAAATATTTTTATGAACACATAATCATCTTATCGAAGGGATGTTGTATGCCAACTTTGTTTTAAATCTGGCAAATTGTTCATGAGTTATAGCGTACTTTCACTTTTTACTAAATCCAAGATGGCTGCCAAAGGAAGCCATTTTTCAAAAATCTGCTTCAGTCACTTTGTAGAGCTATGGCCATAGGTGCTGCAAAGCAAATGTCTAATCACATGAACGAGCCATTTTTGAGAAGAAGATTTTAAAATTTTTTTGTCAATTTTCACAAAATCCAATATGGCGGCCAAGGTCACATGACCGCTAAAGATTTTATTGCTGATATTTGCTAGACATGAGCCAATGATGCCACACAAAAAAACCGGAAGTTCCTAGACCCTCAGAAAGTGGTGCAATTGAGCACTTCCGGTTTGTGTTCTACCTAAGATGGCGGCCAGGTCATGTGACCTACATGGCTGATTTTGGGGTATGCACCACAACTCATGGCCCTTCATCAGCATGCAAAATGCCTAATCAATCGCAGCATTATTTTTCAAGTTACAGTGCTTTAAAAAACGGTGGAAAAATAATAAGAATAATAATAATAATAATAATAAACATAGCAATTACAAAAGGGTTTCCGACCCATAGGGCTCGAAACCCTAATAAATATAGCTGCATAGCAGCAATGACCGGTTTTCAAGACCATGGCACATGGCCAAGTCACATTCAATGCATGGCCAGGTATGATTGTTTGCAATAGCCCTCAAAATTAACGTTGGTCCCATGTTTGTATATGTGATAGTGTCCAAGATATTATTGCCATGCATATGTAATGAGTTATATGACCATATATAGTCGTCAGGTATGTTTGTCAATTCTCTTGTCCAATGTCTTCAATATAGCATTGGTTCCATGTTCCTACCTGCAACAGTGCCTAAGATATTAGAGGCATGCATATTTAATGAGTTATATGACCATATATGGTCATCTCATATGTTGGACAATTCTCTTGTCCAATGTCTTCAGTATAGGTTTGGGTACATGTCCCTATCTTTAAAAGTGCTCGAGATATTATGGATATGCATACTTAATGAGTTCTATGACCATATATGGTAATCGAATATGTTGGTCAATCCTTTTGTCCAATGTCTTCAATATAGTATTGGTTCCATGTTTGTGCTTACAATAGTACTCGAGATATTAGAGACATGCATATTTAATGAGTTGTATGACCATATATGGTCATCGACTGTGTTGGTCAATTCTCTTGTCCAATGTCTTCAATATAGGTTTGGGTACATGTCTCTATCTTTAAAAGTGTTCGAGATATATGGATATGCATATTTAATCAGTTCTATGACCATATATGGTCATCGAATATGTTGGTCAATTCTCTCGTCCTATGTCTTCAATATAGCGTTGATTCCATGTGTGAACTTGCAATAATGCCTGAGATATTAGAGACACGCATATTTAATGAGCTCTATGACCATATATGGTCATACACTATGTTGATCAATTCTTTTGTTCAATGTCTTCAATATAGAATTGGTTCCATGTTTATACTTGCAATAGTGCCTGAGATATTAAAGACATGCATATTTAATGAGTTACATGACTATATATGGTCATCCAATATTTTGGTCAATTCTTTTCTCCAATGTCTTCAATATAGCGTTAGTTCCATGTTTGTACTTGCAATAGTGCCTGAGATATTAGAGTCATGCATATTTAATGAGTTGCATGACCATTTATGGTCATCCAATATTTTGGTCAATTCTCTTGTCCAATGTCTTCAATATAGCGTTAGTTCCATGTTTCTATATGCAATAGTTCTCTATATATGTCAATTCAATGTGTATCGTATATGGGCCCTCCCCCCTTTCCCATAATGCAACATTGCTGACTATTTTATATAAAATGTGAAAAATATTCATAAATCAACTGCTCCAAAACTACTGGTCGCACTTCCATGATTCTTTGATTAATCTGTAGTATGTATGATGTTCTTCAAAATTATGGCGTAGAAATTTGATACGATCAAAATTATGCAAATGAGATGCAAAACAATATTTCAGAAAATTCTAGAAAAAAAAGTCACATGACCGTTCAACTTTTTTTTCATGAAATACGTAGCTCTAGGGTCAATGCTTCTTTTAAGCGAAAGTTTGAAACTCCTAGACCCTCAGAAAGGTGTTTAAATGAGCATGCCATTTTTCGCCTAAAATTCAAAATGGCCGCCGTACCACGTGACCAATATGCGTCATCTTAGGATATGCACTAGATCTCATCAAACTTTACAAACATATGAAAACATTTTCCAGATATGTGCAACGGTGTTCGAATGGCGCTTAGCGAAAAATCTGGCGGAATAATAATAAAAAACAATATAGCTGCGTTGCAGCAATGTCGGGTTTCGAGCCCACTGACTTATTAGCAGCGTTCCAAAATCAGCATCATTGACAATAATATATTAAAGGAAATTGCATGGCCTTCATACTAAACATGTTGCATGTTCCTGTCTGTAACAGTGCTTAATTTATTACAATCTTGCATATTTAATGATGTCCCATGAGCATATATGGTCATCGGATGTTTTTGTCAGCTCTGTTGTGCAATAACTTCAATATTGCATTGGTTGCATTTTCCTATCTGTAACAGTGCTTGAGATATAACATTTACGCATATTTGATGAGGTCACATGACCATGTGTGGTCATCACATTAGTTAGTCACATCTCTTGTTCCATAGATTCGATATTGCACAGGTTGCATGTTCCCGTCTGTAACAGTGCTTGAGTTATTACATTTATGCATATTTAATGATGTCACATGACCGTGTATGGGCATCAGATGTGTTAGTCACATATCTTGTCTCATAGCTTCGATATTGCACAGGTTGTGTGTTTCTATCTGTTACTGTGTTTCAAATATAACATTTATGCATATTTGATGAGGTCACATGACCATATATGGTCATCACATTAGTTAGTCACATCTCTTGTTCCATAGATTCGATATTGCACAGGTTGCATGTTCCCGTCTGTAATAGTGCTTGAGTTATTACATTTATGCTTATTTGATGAGGTCACATGACCATATATGGTCATCGGACATGTTAGTGACTTCTGTTGTGCAATAGCTTCAATATTGCACTGGTTGCATGTTCCTATCTGTAACAGTGCTTGAGATATAACATTTATGCATATTTGATGAGGTCACATGACCATATATGGTCATCGGATGTGTTAGTCACTTCTGTTGTGCAATAGCTTCAATATTGCACTGGTTGCATGTTCCTATCTGTAACAGTGCTTGAGTTATTACATTTATGCATATTTGATGAAATTACATGACCATATATGGTCATCACATTAGTTAGCCACATCTCTTGTCTCATAGCTTCGATATTGCATAGGTTGCATGTCTCTATCTGTGATTCTGCTTGAGATATTACAATTATGCATATTTAATGACGTCACATGACCATATACGATAATCACATTAGTTACTCACATCTCATGTCCCACAGCTTCGATTTTGCACAGGTTGCATGTTCATGTCTGTAACAGTGCTTTAGATAATTCAATTATGCATATTTAATGAAGTCACATGACCATATATGGTCATCACATTAGTTAGTCACATCTCTTGACCCATACCTTCGATATTGCACAGGTTGCATGTCCCTAACTCTTGCAGTGCTTGATATATTACATTTATGCATATTCAAGGAGGTCACATGACCATATATGGTCATCTTGTTTGTTAGTAAAATTTCATGTACCATCACTTCAATATTGCACTGGTTGCATGTTCCCGTCTGTAACTGTGCTTGAGTTATTACATTTATGCATATTTGATGAAGTAACATGACCATATATGGTCATCACATTAGTTAGTAACATCTCGTGTCTTATAGCTTCGATATTGCACAGGTTGCATGTCCCTATCTGTAACAGTGCTTGATATATTACATTTATGCATATTTAATGAGATCACATGACCATATATGGTCATCTTGTTTGTTAGTAGAATTTCATGTACCATCACTTCAATATTGCACTGGTTGCATGTTCCTAACTGTAACAGTGCTTGAGTTATTACATTTATGCATATTTGATGAGGTCACATGACCATATATGGTCATCGCATTAGTTAGTCACTTCTGTTGTGCAATAGCTTCAATATTGCACTGGTTGCATGTTCCTATCTGTAACAGTGCTTGAGATATAACATTTATGCATATTTGATGAGGTTACATGACCATATATGGTCATCGGGTGTGTTAGTCACTTTTGTTGTGCAATAGCTTCAATATTGCACTGGATGCGTGTTTCTATCTGTTACTGTGTTTCGAATATAACATTTATGCATATTTGATGAGGTCACATGACCATATATGGTCATCACATTAGTTAGTCACATCTCTTGACCCATAGCTTCGATATTGCACAGGTTGCATGTCCCGAACTGTAACAGTGCTTGATATATTACATTTATGCTTATTTGATGAGGTCACATGACCATATATGGTCATCCGATATGTTAGTCACTTCTGTTGTGCAATAGCTTCAATATTGCACTGGTTGCATGTTCCTATCTGTAACACTGCTTGAGATATAACATTTATGCATATTTGATGAGGTCACATGACCATATATGGTCATCAGGTGTGTTAGTCACTTCTGTTGTGCAATAGCTTCAATATTGCACTGGTTGCATGTTCCTATCTGTAACAGTGCTTGAGTTATTACATTTATGCATATTTGATGAAGTTACATGACCATATATGGTCATCACATTAGTTAGTCACATCTCTTGTCCCATAGCTTCGATATTGCATAGGTTGCATGTCTCTATCTGTGATTCTGCTTGAGATATTACAATTATGCATATGTAATAACGTCACATGACCATATACGGTCATCACATTAGTTACTCACATCTCATGTCCCATAGCTTCGATTTTGCACAGGTTGCATGTTCATGTCTGTAACAGTGCTTGAGTTACTACATTTATTCATATTTGATGAAGTTACATGACCATATATGGTCATCACATTAGTTAGTCACATCTCTTGTATCATAGCTTCGATATTGCATAGGTTGCATGTTCATGTCTGTAACAGTGCTTGAGTTATTACATGTATGCATATTTGATGAAGTTACATGACCATATATGGTCATCACATTAGTTGGTCACATCTCTTGTCTCACAGCTTCGATATTGCACAGGTTGCACGTTTCTAACTGTAACAGTGCTTAAGATAATTCAATTATGCATATTTAATGAAGTCACATGACCATATATGGTCATCACATTAGTTAGTCACATCTCTTGACCCATACCTTCGATATTGCACAGGTTGCATGTCCCTAACTCTTACAGTGCTTGATATATTACATTTAAGCATATTCAATGAGGTCACATGACCATATATGGTCATCTTCTTTGTTAGTAAAATTTCATGTACCATCACTTCAATATTGCACTGGTTGCATGTTCCTATCTGTAACAGTGCTTGAGATATTGCAATTATGTCTATAAAATGAGGTCACGTGACCATATAAAAGAACAAAAAAATATGAAAAAAACATTCTAAAATCTTCTTATAAAAAACGGCTTTTCGCCTGGACTTCCATATTTTGGAATTAAATACTATGTCATATGATCTTTCAAAGTTATTCAGGGTTAGTTGATTTGTCGAAAATTATGCAAATGAGATGCAAAACAAAATTTAAAAAAATTCTAAAAAAAAAAGTCACGTGACCGCTAAAGTTTTTTTTTATGAAATTTGTAGCCCTTGTCGCACTGCTACTATCATAAAAAAATTGGAGCACTCAGACCCTCAGAAAGGTGCGCAATTCGGCATTGAAAATTTCGCCTTTAATCCAAGATGGCGGCCTGGTCATGTGACCTATGTGTCTGAACTTAGGATATGCACCAAATCTCATACAGCTTTACCATTGTGGCAAGTATGAAACTGATCGGTCCAACGGTGTTGACATAAAGCGTGACCAAAAATTTAGGCGGAAGAATAATAATAATAATAATAATAATAATAATAATAAACGGAACAATTACAATAGGGTTTCGACCAAATGGGCTCGAAACCCTAAATATAGCTGCGTTGCAGCAATGTCGGGTTTCGAGCCCACTGACATATTAGCAGCATTCCAAAATCAGCATCATTGACAATAATATATTAAAGGAAATTGCATGGCCTTCATACTAAACATGTTACATGTTCCTGTCTGTAACAGTGCTTAAGGTATTACAATCTTGCATATTTAATAATGTCCCATGACCATATACGGTCATCGGATGTTTTTTTCAGCTCTGTTGTGCAATAACTTCAATATTGCATTGGTTGCATGTTCCTATCTGTAATAGTGCTTGAGATATAACATTTGTGCATATTTGATGAGGTCACCTGACCATATATGGTCATCACATTAGTTAGTCACATCTCTTGTTCCATAGATTCGATATTGCACAGGTTGCATATTCCCGTCTGTAATAGTGCTTGAGTTATTACATTTATGCTTATTTGATGAGGTCACATGACCATATATGGTCAACGGATATGTTAGTCACTTCTCTTGTGCAATAGCTTCAATATTGCACTGGTTGCATGTTCCTATCTGTAACAGTGCTTGAGATATAACATTTATGCATATTTGATGAGGTCACATGACCATATATGGTCATCGGATGTGTTAGTCACTTCTGTTGTGCAATGGCTTCAATATTGCACTGGTTGCTTGTTCCTATCTGTAACAGTGCTTGAGTTATTACATTTATGCATATTTGATGAAGTTACATGACCATATATGGTCATCACATTAGTTAGTCATATCTCTTGTCACATGGCTCCGATATTGCATAGGTTGCATGTCTCTATCTGTGATTCTGCTTGAGATATTACAATTATGCATATTTAATGACGGCACGTGACCATATACGGTCATCACATTAGTTACTCACATCTCATGTCCCATAGCTTCGATTTTGCACAGGTTGCATGTTTCTATCTGTAACAGTGCTTGAGATAATTCAATTATGCATATATAATGAAGTTACATGACCATATATGGTCATCACATTAGTTAGTCACATCTCTTGACCCATACCTCCGATATTGCACAGGTTGCATGTAACTAACTCTTGCAGTGCTTGAGATATTACATTTATGCATATTCAATGAGGTCACATGACCATATATAGTCATCTTGTTTGTTAGTAAAATTTCATGTACCATCACTTCAATATTGCACTGGTTGCATGTTCCCGTCTGTAACTGTGCTTGAGTTATTACATTTATGCATATTTGATGAAGTCACATGACCATATATGGTCATCACATTAGTTAGTCACATTTCGTGTCTTATAGCTTCGATATTGCACAGGTTGCATGTCACTATCTGTAACAGTGCTTGATATATTACATTTATGCATATTTAATGAGATCACATGACCATATATGGTCATCTTGTTTGTTAGTAGAATTTCATGTACCATCACTTCAATATTGCACTGGTTGCATGTCCCTATCTGTAACAGTGCTTGAGATATTGCAATTATGTCTATAAAATGAGGTCACGTGACCATATAAAAGAACAAAAAAATATGAAAAAACATTCTAAAATCTTATAAAAAACGGCTTTTCGCCTGGACTTCCATATTTTGGAATTAAATACTATGTCATATGATCTTTCAAAGTTATTCAGGGTTAGTTGATTTGTCGAAAATTATGCAAATGAGATGCAAAAGAAAATTAAAAAAATTCTAGAAAAAAATTAGTCACGTGACCGCTAAAGTTTTTTTTGATGAAATTTGTAGCCCTTGTCGCACTGCTACTATCATAAAAAAATTGGACCACTCAGACCCTCAGAAAGGTGCGCAATTCGGCATTGAAAATTTCGCCTTTAATCCAAGATGGCGGCCTGGTCATGTGACCTATGTGTCTGAACTTAGGATATGCACCAGATCTCATACAGCTTTACCATTGTGGCAAGTATGGAACTGATCGGTCCAACGGTGTTGACATAAAGCGTGACCAAAAATTTAGGCGGAAGAATAATAATAATAAATATAGCTGCATAGCAGCGATGACGGGTTTCGAGCCTGCGTGGCTCATGACAAATTGCACTTGCTCGATGTGATTATTTGACGAACGTTTCATGTCTAGAATGCAAGATAGCAGACAAACTACACAACATATGGATTTGATTTCACAGGAATATGATAAACTTAATGCAAGGACAAATAGTTCATGAGTTATAGAACTTTTTCTCTTTTACTAAATCCAAGATGGCTGCCAAAGGAAGCCATTTTTAAAAATCTACTTCTGCAACTTTGTAGAGCTATCAACAGAGATACTATATGTTAAATTGCTTTTCAAACAAGCAAGCAGTTTTTAACAAGATATTTTTTTGAGGTTTTTTGAATTTTTGTGATAAATTCATCATGGCCGCAAAAACCACTTGAATCATGGGAAATATTTCCATGAACACATAATCATCTCATTGAGCGGATGTTGTATGCCAAGTTTTGTTTAAATCTGGCAAATTGTTCATAAGTTATAGCGTGCTTTCACTTTTTACTAAATCCAAGATGGCTGCCAAAGGAAGCCATTTTTCGAAAATCTGCTTCAGTATCTTTGTAGAGCTATCGACAGAGATACTATATGCTGAATTGCTTTTCAAACAAGGAAGCAGTTTTTAACAAGATAATTTTTTGAGGTTTTTTGAATTTTTGTGATAAATTCAACATGGCCGCCAAAACCACTTGAATCATGGGAAATATTTCCATGAACACATAATCATCTCATTGAGCGGATGTTGTATGCCAAGTTTTGTTTAAATCTGGCAAATCGTTCATAAGTTATAGTGTACTTTCACTTTTTACTAAATCCAAGATGGCTGCCAAAAGAAGCCATTTTTCGAAAATCTGCTACAGTTACTTTGTAGAGCTATCAACAGAGATATTATATGCTAAATTGATTGTCAAACAAACAAGCAGTTTTTAAGAAGATAATTTTTTGATGTTTTTTGCAATTTTTTGATAAATTCAATATGGCCGCCAAAACCACTTGAATCATGGGAAATATTTTTATGAACTCATAATCATCTTATTGAAGGGATGTTGTATGCCAACGTTGGTTTAAATCTGGCAAATTGTTCATGAGTTATAGCGTACTTTCACTTTTTATTAAATCCAAGATGGCTGCCAAAGGAAGCCATTTTTCAAAAATCTGCTTCAGTCACTTTGTAGGGCTATGGCCATAGGTGCTGCAAAGCAAATGTATAATCACATGAATGAGCCATTTTTGAGAAGAAGATTTTAAAAGTTTTTTGTCAATTTTCGGAAAATCCAATATGGTGGCCAAGGTCACATGACCGCTAAAGATTTTATTGCTGATATTTGCTAGACATGAGCCAATGATGCCACACAAAAAAACCGGAAGTTCCTAGACCCTCAGAAAGTGGTGCAATTGAGCACTTCCGGTTTGTGTTCTACCTAAGATGGCGGCCAGGTCATGTGACCTACATGGCTGGTTTTTGGGTATGCACCACAACTCATGGCCCTTCATCAGCATGCAAAATGCCTAATCAATCGCAGCATTATTTTTCAAGTTACAGTGATTTATAAAAACGGCGGAAAAATAATAATAATAAATATAGCTGCATAGCAGCGATGACGGGTTTCGAGCCTGCGTGGCTCATGACAAATTGCACTTGCTCGATGTGATTATTTGACGAACGTTTCATGTCTAGAATGCAAGATAGCAGACAAACTACATAACATATGGATTTGATTTCACAGGAATATGATAAACTTAATGCAAGGACAAATAGTTCATGAGTTATAGAACTTTTTCTCTTTTACTAAATCCAAGATGGCTGCCAAAGGAAGCCATTTTTAAAAATCTACTTCAGTAACTTTGTAGAGCTATCAACAGAGATACTATATGCTAAATTGCTTTTCAAACAAGCAAGCAGTTTTTAACAAGATATTTTTTTGAGGTTTTTTGAATTTTTGTGATAAATTCAACATGGCCGCCAAAACCACTTGAATCATGGGAAATCTTTCCATGAACACATAATCATCTCATTGAGCGGATGTTGTATGCCAAGTTTTGTTTAAATCTGGCAAATTGTTCATAAGTTATAGCGTGCTTTCACTTTTTAATAAATCCAAGATGGCTGCCAAAGGAAGCCATTTTTCAAAAATCGGCTTCAGTAACTTTGTAGAGCTATCAACAGAGATACTATATGCTAAATTGATTGTCAAACAAGCAAGCAGTTTTTAAGAAGATAATTTGTTGAGGTTTTTTGCATTTTTGGATAAATTCAAGATGGCCACCAAAACCATTTGAATCATGGGAAATATTTTCATTAACATGTAACCATCTCATTGACGGGATGTTGTATGCCAACTTTGGTATCAATCTGGCAAATTGTTCATGAGTTGTAGTGTACTTTCACTTTTTACTAAATCCAAGATGGCTGCCAAAGGAAGCCATTTTTCAAAAATCTGCTTCAGTTACTTTGTAGAGCAATCAACAGAGATAATATATGCTGAATTGATTGTCAAACAAGCAAGCAGTTTTTAAGAACATAATTTTTTGAGCTTTTTTGCTTTATTTAAAAAAATTCAAGATGGCCGCCAAAACCACTTGAATCATGGGAAATATTTTCATGAACACATGATCACCTTATTGAACAGATGTTTTATGCCAACTTTGGTTTCAATCTGGCAAATTGTTCATGAGTTATAGCGTACTTTCACTTTTGACTAAATCCAAGATGGCTGCCAAATGAAGCCATTTTTCAAAAATCTGCTTCAGCAACTTTGTAGAGCTATGGCCATAGGTACTGCAATGCAAATTTCTAATCACATGAATGAGCCATTTTTAAGAAGAAGATTTTAAAAGTTTTTTGTCATTTTTCACAAAATCCAATATGGCGGCCAAGGTCACATGACCGCTAAAGATTTTATTGCTGATATTTGCTAGACATGAGCCAATGATGCCACACAAAAAAACCGGAAGTTCCTAGACCCTCAGAAAGTGGTGCAATTGAGCACTTCCGGTTTGTGTTCTACCTAAGATGGCGGCCAGGTCATGTGACCTACATGGCTGGTTTTGGGATATGCACCACAACTCATGGCCCTTCATCAGCATGCAAAATGCCTAATCAATCGCGGCATTATTTTTCAAGTTACAGTGATTTATAAAAACGGCGGAAAAATAATAATAAGAATAATAAACATAGCAATTACAAAAGGGTTTCCGACCCATAGGGCTCGAAACCCTAAATATAGCTGCATAGCAGCGATGACGGGTTTCGAGCCTGCGTGGCTCATGGCAAATTGCACTTGCTCGTTGTGATTATTTGACGAATGTTTCATGTCTAGAATGAAAGATAGCAGACAAACTACACAACATATGGATTTGATTTCACAGGAATATGATAAACTTAATGCAAGGACAAATAGTTCATGAGTTATAGAACCTTTTCTCTTTTACTAAATCGAAGATGGCTGCCAAAGGAAGCCATTTTTCGATAATCTACTTCAGTAACTTTGTAGAGCTATCAACAGAGATACTATATGCTAAATTGCTTTTCAAACAAGGAAGCAGTTTTTAACAAGATAATTTTTTGAGGTTTTTTGAATTTTTGTGATAAATTCAACATGGCCGCCAAAACCACTTGAATCATGGGAAATATTTTCATGAACACATAATCATCTCATTGAGCGGATGTTGTATGCCAAGTTTTGTTTAAATCTGGCAAATCGTTCATAAGTTATAGCGTACTTTCACTTTTTTACTAAATCCAAGATGGCTGCCAAAGGAAGCCATTTTTCGAAAATCGGCTTCAGTAACTTTGTAGAGCTATCAACAGAGATACTATATGCTAAATAGATTGTCAAACAAGCAAGCAGTTTTTAAGATAATAATTTCTTGAGGTTTTTGGCATTTTTGTGATAAATTCAAGATGGCCGCCAAAACCACTTGAGTCATGGGAAATATTTTTATGAACACATAATCATCATATTGAGTGGATGTTGTATGCCAAGTTTTGTCGAAATCTGGAAAATTGTTCATAATTTATAGCGTAATTTCACTTTTCACTAAATCCAAGATGGCTGCCAAAGGAAGCCATTTTTCAAAAATCTGCTTCAGTACCTTTGTAGAGCTATCAACAGAGATACTATATGCTAAATTGATTGTCAACCAAGCAAGCAGTTTTTAAGAAGATAATTTTTTGAGGTTTTTTGCAATTTTTTGATAAATTCAATATGGCCGCCAATACCACTTGAATCATGGGAAATATTTTTATGAACACATAATCATCTTATCGAAGGGATGTTGTATGCCAACTTTGTTTTAAATCTGGCAAATTGTTCATGAGTTATAGCGTACTTTCACTTTTTACTAAATCCAAGATGGCTGCCAAAGGAAGCCATTTTTCAAAAATCTGCTTCAGTCACTTTGTAGAGCTATGGCCATAGGTGCTGCAAAGCAAATGTCTAATCACATGAACGAGCCATTTTTGAGAAGAAGATTTTAAAATTTTTTTGTCAATTTTCACAAAATCCAATATGGCGGCCAAGGTCACATGACCGCTAAAGATTTTATTGCTGATATTTGCTAGACATGAGCCAATGATGCCACACAAAAAAACCGGAAGTTCCTAGACCCTCAGAAAGTGGTGCAATTGAGCACTTCCGGTTTGTGTTCTACCTAAGATGGCGGCCAGGTCATGTGACCTACATGGCTGATTTTGGGGTATGCACCACAACTCATGGCCCTTCATCAGCATGCAAAATGCCTAATCAATCGCAGCATTATTTTTCAAGTTACAGTGCTTTAAAAAACGGTGGAAAAATAATAAGAATAATAATAATAATAATAATAAACATAGCAATTACAAAAGGGTTTCCGACCCATAGGGCTCGAAACCCTAATAAATATAGCTGCATAGCAGCAATGACCGGTTTTCAAGACCATGGCACATGGCCAAGTCACATTCAATGCATGGCCAGGTATGATTGTTTGCAATAGCCCTCAAAATTAACGTTGGTCCCATGTTTGTATATGTGATAGTGTCCAAGATATTATTGCCATGCATATGTAATGAGTTATATGACCATATATAGTCGTCAGGTATGTTTGTCAATTCTCTTGTCCAATGTCTTCAATATAGCATTGGTTCCATGTTCCTACCTGCAACAGTGCCTAAGATATTAGAGGCATGCATATTTAATGAGTTATATGACCATATATGGTCATCTCATATGTTGGACAATTCTCTTGTCCAATGTCTTCAGTATAGGTTTGGGTACATGTCCCTATCTTTAAAAGTGCTCGAGATATTATGGATATGCATACTTAATGAGTTCTATGACCATATATGGTAATCGAATATGTTGGTCAATCCTTTTGTCCAATGTCTTCAATATAGTATTGGTTCCATGTTTGTGCTTACAATAGTACTCGAGATATTAGAGACATGCATATTTAATGAGTTGTATGACCATATATGGTCATCGACTGTGTTGGTCAATTCTCTTGTCCAATGTCTTCAATATAGGTTTGGGTACATGTCTCTATCTTTAAAAGTGTTCGAGATATATGGATATGCATATTTAATCAGTTCTATGACCATATATGGTCATCGAATATGTTGGTCAATTCTCTCGTCCTATGTCTTCAATATAGCGTTGATTCCATGTGTGAACTTGCAATAATGCCTGAGATATTAGAGACACGCATATTTAATGAGCTCTATGACCATATATGGTCATACACTATGTTGATCAATTCTTTTGTTCAATGTCTTCAATATAGAATTGGTTCCATGTTTATACTTGCAATAGTGCCTGAGATATTAAAGACATGCATATTTAATGAGTTACATGACTATATATGGTCATCCAATATTTTGGTCAATTCTTTTCTCCAATGTCTTCAATATAGCGTTAGTTCCATGTTTGTACTTGCAATAGTGCCTGAGATATTAGAGTCATGCATATTTAATGAGTTGCATGACCATTTATGGTCATCCAATATTTTGGTCAATTCTCTTGTCCAATGTCTTCAATATAGCGTTAGTTCCATGTTTCTATATGCAATAGTTCTCTATATATGTCAATTCAATGTGTATCGTATATGGGCCCTCCCCCCTTTCCCATAATGCAACATTGCTGACTATTTTATATAAAATGTGAAAAATATTCATAAATCAACTGCTCCAAAACTACTGGTCGCACTTCCATGATTCTTTGATTAATCTGTAGTATGTATGATGTTCTTCAAAATTATGGCGTAGAAATTTGATACGATCAAAATTATGCAAATGAGATGCAAAACAATATTTCAGAAAATTCTAGAAAAAAAAGTCACATGACCGTTCAACTTTTTTTTCATGAAATACGTAGCTCTAGGGTCAATGCTTCTTTTAAGCGAAAGTTTGAAACTCCTAGACCCTCAGAAAGGTGTTTAAATGAGCATGCCATTTTTCGCCTAAAATTCAAAATGGCCGCCGTACCACGTGACCAATATGCGTCATCTTAGGATATGCACTAGATCTCATCAAACTTTACAAACATATGAAAACATTTTCCAGATATGTGCAACGGTGTTCGAATGGCGCTTAGCGAAAAATCTGGCGGAATAATAATAAAAAACAATATAGCTGCGTTGCAGCAATGTCGGGTTTCGAGCCCACTGACATATTAGCAGCATTCCAAAATCAGCATCATTGACAATAATATATTAAAGGAAATTGCATGGCCTTCATACTAAACATGTTACATGTTCCTGTCTGTAACAGTGCTTAAGGTATTACAATCTTGCATATTTAATAATGTCCCATGACCATATACGGTCATCGGATGTTTTTTTCAGCTCTGTTGTGCAATAACTTCAATATTGCATTGGTTGCATGTTCCTATCTGTAATAGTGCTTGAGATATAACATTTGTGCATATTTGATGAGGTCACCTGACCATATATGGTCATCACATTAGTTAGTCACATCTCTTGTTCCATAGATTCGATATTGCACAGGTTGCATATTCCCGTCTGTAATAGTGCTTGAGTTATTACATTTATGCTTATTTGATGAGGTCACATGACCATATATGGTCAACGGATATGTTAGTCACTTCTCTTGTGCAATAGCTTCAATATTGCACTGGTTGCATGTTCCTATCTGTAACAGTGCTTGAGATATAACATTTATGCATATTTGATGAGGTCACATGACCATATATGGTCATCGGATGTGTTAGTCACTTCTGTTGTGCAATGGCTTCAATATTGCACTGGTTGCTTGTTCCTATCTGTAACAGTGCTTGAGTTATTACATTTATGCATATTTGATGAAGTTACATGACCATATATGGTCATCACATTAGTTAGTCATATCTCTTGTCACATGGCTCCGATATTGCATAGGTTGCATGTCTCTATCTGTGATTCTGCTTGAGATATTACAATTATGCATATTTAATGACGGCACGTGACCATATACGGTCATCACATTAGTTACTCACATCTCATGTCCCATAGCTTCGATTTTGCACAGGTTGCATGTTTCTATCTGTAACAGTGCTTGAGATAATTCAATTATGCATATATAATGAAGTTACATGACCATATATGGTCATCACATTAGTTAGTCACATCTCTTGACCCATACCTCCGATATTGCACAGGTTGCATGTAACTAACTCTTGCAGTGCTTGAGATATTACATTTATGCATATTCAATGAGGTCACATGACCATATATAGTCATCTTGTTTGTTAGTAAAATTTCATGTACCATCACTTCAATATTGCACTGGTTGCATGTTCCCGTCTGTAACTGTGCTTGAGTTATTACATTTATGCATATTTGATGAAGTCACATGACCATATATGGTCATCACATTAGTTAGTCACATTTCGTGTCTTATAGCTTCGATATTGCACAGGTTGCATGTCACTATCTGTAACAGTGCTTGATATATTACATTTATGCATATTTAATGAGATCACATGACCATATATGGTCATCTTGTTTGTTAGTAGAATTTCATGTACCATCACTTCAATATTGCACTGGTTGCATGTCCCTATCTGTAACAGTGCTTGAGATATTGCAATTATGTCTATAAAATGAGGTCACGTGACCATATAAAAGAACAAAAAAATATGAAAAAACATTCTAAAATCTTATAAAAAACGGCTTTTCGCCTGGACTTCCATATTTTGGAATTAAATACTATGTCATATGATCTTTCAAAGTTATTCAGGGTTAGTTGATTTGTCGAAAATTATGCAAATGAAATGCAAAACAAAATTTAAAAAAATTCTAAAAAAAAAAGTCACGTGACCGCTAAAGTTTTTTTTGCTGAAATTTGTAGCCCTTGTCGCACTGCTACTATCATAAAAAAATTGGAGCACTCAGACCCTCAGAAAGGTGTGCAATTCGGCATTGAAAATTTCGCCTTTAATCCAAGATGGCGGCCTGGTCATGTGACCTATGTGTCTGAACTTAGGATATGCACCAGATCTCATACAGCTTTACCATTGTGGCAAGTACTGAGCTGATCGGTCCAACAGCGTTGACATAAAGTGTGACCGAAAAACGGCGGAAGAATAATAATAATAAATATAGCTGCGTTGCAGCAATGTCGGGTTTCGTGCCCACTGCCTTATTAGCAGCATTCCAAAATCAGCATCATTGACAATAATATATTAAAGGAAATTGCATGGCCTTCATACTAAACATGTTACATCTTCCTGTCTGTAACAGTGCTTAAGGTATTACAATCTTGTATATTTAATGATGTCACATGACCATATATGGTCATTACATGAGTTAGTCACATCTCTTGTTCCATAGATTCGATATTGCACAGGTTGATTGTTCCCGTCTGTAACAGTGCTTGAGTTATTACATTTATGAATATTTAATGATGTCACATGACCGTGTATGGTCATCAGATGTGTTAGTCATCTCTCTTGTGCAAGACCTTCAATATTGCACTAGTTGCATGTTCCTGTCTGTAACAGTGCTTGAGTTATTACATTTATGCATATTTGATGAGGTCACATGACCATATACGGTCATCGGATATGTTAGTTACCTCTGTTGTGCAATAATTTCAATATTGCACTGGTTACATGTTTCTATCTGTAACAGTGCTTGAGTTATTACATTTATGCATATTTGATGAGGTCACATGACCATATATAGTCATCAGATAATCTAGTCATCTCTCTTGTGCAAGACCTTCAATATTGCACTAGTTGCATGTTCCTGTCTGTAACAGTGCTTGAGTTATTACATTTATCCATATTTGATGAGCTCACATGACCATATATGGTCATCACATTAGTTAGTCACATCTCTTGTCTCATAGCTTCAATATTGCACAGGTTGCATGTTCCCGTCTGTAACAGTGCTTGAGTTATTACATTTACGCATATTTGATGAGGTCACATGACCATATATGGTCATCACATTAGTTAGTCACATATCTTGCCTCATAGCTTCGATATTGCAAAGGTTGCATGTTCGTATCTGTATCAGTGCTTGATATATTACATTAATGTATATTTAATGAGGTCACATGACCATATATGGTCATCTTGTTTGTAAGTAAAATTTCTTGTACCATCACTTCAATATTGCACTAGTTGCATGTTCCTATCTGTAATAGTGCTTGAGATATTGCAATTATGTCTACAAAATGAGGTCACGTGACCATATAAAAGAACAAAAAAAATATGAAAAAACATTCTAAAATCTTCTTCTAAAAAACGGCTTATCGCCTGGACTTCATATTTTGGAATTAAATACTATGTCATATGATCTTTCAAAGTTATTCAGGGATAGTTGATTAGTCGAAAATTATGCAAATGAGATGCAAAAGAAAATTAAAAAAATTCTAGAAAAAAATTAGTCACGTGACCGCTAAAGTTTTTTTTGATGAAATTTGTAGCCCTTCTCCCACTGCTACTGCCATAAAAAATTTGGAGCACTCAGACCCTCAGAAAGGTGTGCAATTCAGCATTGAAAATTTCGTCTTTAATCCAAGATGGCGGCCTGGTCATGTGACCTATGTGTCTGAACTTAGGATATGCACCAGATCTCATCCAGCTTTACCATTGTGGCAAGTATTGAATTGATCGGTCCAACGGCGTTGACATAAAGCGTGACCAAAAATTTAGGCGGAATCATAATAATAATAATAAACGGAACAATTTCAATAGGGTTTCGACCAAATGGGCTCGAAACCCTAATAACGATTACAATAGGTTTCCAAGACATGTGTCTTGAAAACCTAATAATAATAAACGGAACAATTACAATAGGGTTTCGACCAAATGGGCTCGAAACCCTAATAATAATAATAAACGGAACAATTACAAAAGGGTTTCGACCAAATGGGCTCGAAACCCTAATAATAATAAATATAGCTGCATAGCAGCAATCACCGGTTTTCAAGACCATGGCACATGGCGAAGTCACATGCAATGCATGGCCATGTATGACTGTTTGCAATAGCCCTGAAAATTAACGTTGGTTCCATGTTTGTATAAGTGATAGTGTCCAAGATATTATAGCCATGCATATTTAATGAGTTGCATGACCATATATAGTCATCCGGTATGTTTGTCAATTCTCTTGTCCAATGTGTTCAATATAGCATTGGTTCAATGTTCCTACTTGCAACAGTGCCTAAGATATTAGATACTTGCGAATAGACCTAGCTCGAGCCATTCCATTAGAGCGCGTCCGTTCCATTACAGAGCGTTCCATTAGAGAGCGGTCACGTGACGTGTGATCACCTGATAAGTGCTGGATACAAGCTCTAACGGAAAATACCGTTAGGTTTAGCGAATTTACGAACCGTTACGAAAGAGTTTGCTCGTTCGAAGACCGTTTTAGTAAAAGCGACAGCCTTGGTCGATACACTGTTCATTTACACAATTTTTCCTGGCACCATACGCATTTACACTGTTAGCGGCGGAGTGAAACGCGTCCATGTCATGCCATTAACCGATTACTGACGTCTATGTATTTCATGTCTTTGGCATGAAAGCTATAAAATATATAACATACAATGCCTTGCTATCGTTTGAACATTTCAAATATTTAATTAGTCTAGCGTTTTTTTGTTCATTCCATTGGAGACGAGTCGCTCTTCATTTCATTACAGGACGCTATGACCCAAACCACTCTCTAACGTCGCTCTATTTACTTGAATTGATATGGGAACTATTAAATATATTTAATACAATATATTTAAACAGTTTTGAACATTTCAGTTATTTAATTGGCCAAGCGATCGCGTCATTCCATTACAGACGAGTCGCTCTTCATTCCATTACAGGACGGTATGACCCAAACCAGCCTCTAACGTCGCTCTATTTACTTGAATTGACATGGGAGCTATTAAATATAATTATTAAAATATATTCAACCAGTTTTGAACATTTCAATTATTTAATTGGCCAAGCGATCGTGTCATTCCATTAGAGACAAGTCGCTCTTCATTCCATTACAGAGCGGTATAACCCAAACCACCCTCTAACGTCGCTCTATTTACTTGAATTGATATGGGAGCTATTAAATATAATTATTAAAATATATTCAAACAGTTTTGAGCATTTTAATTATTTAATTGGCCAAGCGATCGTGTCATTCCATTACAGACGAGTCGCTCTTCATTCCATTACAGGACGGTATGACCCAAACCAGCCTCTAACGTCGCTCTATTTACTTGAATTGATATGGGAGCTATTAAATATATTTAATACAATATATTCAATCAGTTTTGAACATTTTAATTATTTAATTGGCCAAGCGATCGTGTTATTCCATTACAGACGAGTCGCTCTTCGTTCCATTACAGGACGGTATGACCCAAACCACCCTCTAACGTCGCTCTATTTACTTGAATTGATATGGGAGCTATTAAATATATTTAATACAATATATTCTAACAGTTTTGAATGTTTCAGTTATTTAATTGGCCAAGCGATATTGTCATTCCATTACAGACGAGTCGCTCTTCATTCCATTACAGGACGGTTTGACCCAAACCACCCTTTAACCTCGCTCTATTTACTCGATTTGATATGGGAGCCATTAAATATATTTAATACAATATATTCAAACAGTTTTGAACATTTCAATTATTTAATTGGCCAAGCTATCTTGTCACTCCATTAGAGACAAGTCGCTCTTCATTCCATTACAGAACGGTATGACCCAAACCACCCTTTAACCTCGCTCTATTTACTTGCATTGATATGGGAGCTATTAAATATAATTAATAAAATATATTCAAATAGTTTTGAACATTTCAATTATTTAATTGGCCAAGCGATATTGTCATTCCATTACAGACTAGTCGCTCTTCGTTCCATTACAGGACGGTATTACCCAAACCACCCATAACGTCATCCTATTGATTTGATATGTGAGCTATAGTATATATTGAATATAATGTATTCAAACAGTTTCCAACATTTCAATAATTTGATCAGCCATATTCACGTATTATGTGCTCATCCCGTTACCTATATTATTCCACAGACCATCGATTTAAATTGATAAGTATAAACAGAATATGGTAAACACATTGTTAATGCTTGACATAAACATGCCTATTTATCAGATAAAAAACATGTTATTTAATGAAGTCATGAAACACACAACGTCCTAGTAATATTTCCTTTAATTCAAAGTTAGTTAAAGCGGGGGTCGTCACCTGCGCACGCGCGGGAATTGAGTCCAAAGCGAGGATCATAACACACTCTAAACACGCTAGATAACTGATTTCCGGATGGTGAAAAAAGTGAATGCCTACTTATGGTAGTTTGCTGCCACTAAAAATACTCAGAAATCCAGCTAGAGGGATTGGGTTACTGTAATGTTAAAGATTCTGAAATAAAAATATAGGGTCACCGACTTTTTCTAAGAAAGGGCATCAAATATTGATGAAAAATGCATGTTAGAATAGTTGTTGTTTTTTTTTGTTAGATTAGTTTACAATGTTGGAATGTTATAAGATGGCGGCTCTTTATATACATTTAGTAGATAACTATGTAGCATGTTATTATATTATATAGTGGTTAGATAGCGAGAAATTTACTTCAAATGTGACTTAACGCAGCACTCTTACATTACTCTTATTTGGCTTTATTTACTTAGAGGGCCAGTTATATAGTAGATATGATTTGTGCATGATATGTACTTTGAAGTCAAACCAAACAATATAATGCTCCCTAAAGAAAGACCTCTTCAACTGTAGCAAGCAAGTTACAGTTTTTTATATCACTTTTCATTCTCTATATATTCAACTTTTCATCACTATTATGTAGTCCGTCATATTGATTCTCCAGCAAAAAACTGTGGGTAAAGTGTGACATCATATCCACTGTTGTAAAAAATTGAGAAATTGTATTAATTTATAACGTGAAAAATACTGAAGCGAATTTGTTCAAATTGTCAGTGTGCATATTACTCACGTGTATAATTGTAGTAATGGAAATTAGAATGTTACAAATAAACATAAAGTGAAGATATTGCCAAAAACGTGAAAACAATAACAATCATTATTTTAATCATTAAAAGTAGAATGACATTGTTTTGTTCCTTTTTGTGGCCAACAGGTTATATATCACCCGTATAACCTATTCACATTGATAAATTGTATACAATATAAGGACATTTGAGCATTTGGTAGAAAAACACACAAATGAATACTAGTATTTACATTTCCGTCCTGACAACTATTTTTATATGCTTGTTTGGCGCCGGTACATACATGCTACCACGTTCTACACTTTCAGCCAGTTCGAAGTTATAGATGAAATCATTTGTCAATTTCTGACAACAGAGAATATGATGTCATACTTTACCCATAATACTTTGCTGAAGAATCAAGATGGTGTACTACATAAATTATTAAAAAGTTAAATATCTAGAGAATGAACAGTGATATGAAAAAACTGTAAATTGTATGTTTTTATGTTGTCAGACTTTTCTTTTAATATATAACATTCAAATTATTTGTGTATTTAGCTTGCTATAGGATTTGATGTGTGAATGCATCTTTAACTACATCTTCCTACAGGAACTTATTCAAGCAAAATATATTTCCCCATGTTTGACCGCATACATTGGTGTTGATGTGGTAGAATAAATTATATATCGTTGTTTCCTAAATTATTAAAAGTTGATGGTAATAAAGCTATATACTCATATAAACTAAATACATGTAACTAAATACATGTAAATATAAATCACGACAGCAACTTCAACTGTCATAAACGAAAACCACTCTGTGTATAACTCCCAGATAACATATAATTACACGTTCATCTTTTCACTACGCGTAACTATGAGTCCCAAAACCCATGCGTTTTCAATCTTGTGTTAAACCGTTTTAAACTGTCAGAGATGCACAATTCGAAATGTGATCAACAGTAATGAAGTTAATAATTCTACCAAAGATACGATACAACAGAGTAAGGAAAATTGTTGTACCATACATATATAGTTCCAGAGTTTCAACTTTCACTCATGCTTGTTAAGTGGTTCTTGAAATACATATGGAGCAACTACTAATTGCTTATTAATATACGTAATTAAATTACTGACTTACATTAATAATTAATTAGTTCCACATTGCATTTATTGACCAACATTTCTTTGACAACCACCTAATAAATTTCGAATTAACTGTTAACTGACTTCCAGTTACGGAAAACATAACACATTAAACAAAATAAAAAATCTATGTCACTCGTAACTCGAAGTTACAATGCCTGTGTGGCACCAGTATTTACTAAATTATAATAATGGTCAGCATTATATAAGATATTGAATGCTCTTCCTAATAATGCATGTAATACAAATAAATTGATGAAACCTATATATTGTTTTACCTGTACATGTTCATGTTACTGATACATCTCTAATAATCAGAAGATACATGCACTGTAATTTACATATCAAGTATAGTTCTCTGCATCATGTATCTCATATTGCTGTCATCTCATTTTTACAGGCGCCTTGTGTGGCATCCAAATAATAAGACATGGTAGTTTTGTATTTTCATGACTCGTTCATACAGGATCGCATTGAATACTTGGAGAAAGGGTAACACTATCGAGTATAGTATTTGCAACAAAGAAATAGCTATTGCATAACATAAACTAGTGTTGGTGTTTCATGTTCCCATACACGATCTTGCAATTCTGTTGCAGGTAATATTTCTGTTCATAAGATTTTGTAGCCTAGTGTGTTGCTATGATAGGTTCGAGCACATGGTCATTGCTATGTTATGACATTGAATAGCATTCTTAAATGTGTTTTATGACGAACTTTCTTTAATTATAAAATAACAGCCAAATATGTCAAAGAGCATACATGGACAACACTTAGGTATTGTGCTATGTTGTGTATTTCCGGTGTTAATTACAGTTTATACATTAAGATGTGGCTCTCAATAGTATGAGATGGATATATACATAGTACAGATGATAAGTATCAACTGCCGATACATTATACATGTACATCTATTTAACTTTGCATTCATCACTGCTTGTAGCGTAATGATTTAATATTTCTTTACATGAGAAGTTGAGATATGGTGATACTGGATCACTTCTCCTTCATGACTTATCTCTTCATGGGTGTGCCTACATCCAATAATACAAATTTTGTGGTTATGTGTATAATATTGGAAGAATTTTCGATGAATCTACTGCGGAATATGTATAAATAGGTATCTTTAATTCACAAAAACTGATGCCCATATATGGTCCTTTAGGTTAGGTTACGTTAAAGTTCGCAAACATAGCATGTCAACACAAAACGCTACTACCACCACAACTGAAAAAGAGAACGTTTTCACTTGCAAGCTCTTGTGATGAAACATGTATTTAAGTATGGTACACCGGCACTAGATATTATACTTCACTGTTGAATGTGTGATGAAATTACTAAGTCTTACTAATACTTGATGAGCGGTGCGTGTTCCAATATAGTATTTAATTTCATATAGCTATTCATGTGAGAGTATCCTGTACCAAAAATGCATGATTGTATAAAGTAAAATGACTACCATGTATTATATGTGAATGTCACATAGAAGATTGTTACAACAAGATCAGCTAGCTGTGCACTAGCATGTATTTAGTTTTTATTGTTTGAACCAGTATATTTTGTTATTATAATATGTTATTGATTGCTTATTATATATTTATGCTAATAGTCATGATTTCTACAAAAAACATGCCTGTGACTGTGAAATGCCAAACCACACATTTACCGTTTTGTGTTTGTGTTCCACTGAAATAGACAATTATTGATTTTTTGGTTGAAAATGATTATTCGTATCCGAGAAAATTTGAGATATTTCTCTTGTTGTAGCCATGCCCACCGATCCTGAAACAGTCGACTGTTTTCGGCTTTCCGACTCTAGCCGAATTAAAAGTGCTCCATCAAACGCCAAAATATGAGAGGAAGCAAAGCTCTTGTACTATACTTTTATAATACTGCGTCATTTAATAATAATATTAACGATATATATTTTTCGGTCTGCGTTTTTTTTAAACGTTATATTTTTGGCGTAATGGTGTGAGAATTTACGCGTTTTCAAACGATCCGAAGTTGTAACATCAGTATACGAAAACCCTAAAATCAATGAGAAAAAGTTGGGATGGACATTCTCTTTATACCGTCATACCATAAACCCCCACGCGAAACAATTGCCCCCATTTATAAAAGAACAACTTGGACAAATGTTTTGGGATTTTGGATAACATTTTGAAGAGACCATATAGTCTGGAAGCTAAGGCCAAGAATTTGGAGTTTAACTGCACCACACGTCAAACATTGTGGAAACAGACTTTTCTTACGCAAGATGTTCTGACTTTTTCAAAAACGCTAGTTTCCAGAACAAAGATTTTATTTTTTTCAAATCTGATTGCCATGTTCATAGTTGTATTGTTTTATTTATAACATGTTATAATTATAGAAAATAAAATGATAACCTTCAGAATAATATTGAGCAAAAATAGTGTTGTGAAGACTATATGTTCTGAAAAAACAAAACACGCAATATATACAATTTTCGTTGAAAAAAACAGGTTTGTTGGTAATTTCTGAATATGCAAATTAGCTAATTAGCATATATGATGTCATAAATAATTTGGCCAATCCACGATCTACATTTCGGTACCAACTTTACTTCTATATCTTTATATGTATTGAAAATATAGATCTTTTAATAATTTCACAATATTTTCAGGTTGCCATAACAACATGTCAATTTTCACCACTTTTAGGGTATTTTCCGCCCTGGAAATAGGCATTTTAGAAAATGTCAGATAATTTTGCGTAAGAAAAGTCTGTTTCCACAATGTTTGACGTGGGGTGCAGCTAAAACCGTTTTTAGAAGGCTTTTGAGAAGTAGCTTCCAGACTAATATAGTTCGTGTTATGTAAGAGGTAGCAATGACGTGACGCGAAAACCGATGCGTCTACAGTAAATCACGCAGCATTCACATGCAATTGTTTTTAATTATGCTGTCTAAAATTTACTGAATTGTTTTGTGATTGGTGTTGATTTCACACTTCTGTGATCTTTTCTTGCAATTTGATCTGCGTAATAAGTGGACTGTCAATATTTTGCGTCCACGTATTCTTTAATGTGATGTCGTAATTGTGACAATCGCGATAACTCGAGTCGACATATACATAGCGATCGTTGAGAGTTCTACGGCAATAGTAGTCGGCACTTCAACCGACTTCATCGACCACAATGCAATTGACTGTGATTGTACATTACACGGTTGATCGCGGCGACCAGGCGCGTCAGAAAGGATATATTTTGTATCTAACTCAACCCTGTACGATAAACTTATGTGGTCTATATGGTCCACTCATTCTCGAGAAACAAATACCTGAGTAGCAATTCAGTCAAAGACAAGAAAATTGAATAAGAAATGCGTCTTACATACATTAACGGCAATGTACGCTGACCAGCAAGTTATCCTTCATATGTCACAAAGGATATTTGAGTACTAGTATTCAAATGAGGAGTTAATGAAGAGCCTCGTTTTAAAATACATTAAAATAACATTTTAAACCTACATTTGAAACCCATTTTTTCACTTTGAAAATTTATTTTATACTTAATAACGTAAAAAATACTGATATTGATGCACCAATAAATGATTTTGGCCAAAAAATAGCAGGCATTTCACAATACAATTATATGCGTATATTATAGCCATTCAAATATATAAAAATCACGCAGGAATTAAACATACCAATGATACAGATTCTTCCCGTATCTGACAAATACTAGACTAATTTTTGAACTAAGCACAATTCTAATGGATAAATCAATAGTATAATACTAAGGCGGTTATCTTGGAGTTGTGCAAATAAGGAATGTTAAAATGATCACATGATTCGCTCAAGAGATATTCTAGTACCTTTTAACAAGAATGTCGCTTTTTAAATCACAAACAAATATTAATTGGAGGTGTTGATATGCCGTGTTATGGTATCGTGATGACCATTTCGGCTTTATGCAAAATTAGAAAAAAATACCCAAGGATGATGTCATGCCACCATACCGATTCATCAAGTCTATCGTCCAAGGAAACAAAATGCATCAAAATATTTTGTATTGACTCCAAATACAGGTCCAGCTCAAAAACCCATTTGCCTGCCGGGCGATATATGTCATTGAATAAATTAGACGACCACCGAAAGTGACGCAATTCAACGCCTAATGAGATGGATTTAACGTCGCTATAATCAGGAAATAGTTTTATGTATATGATGTTCAGACATCATTCATTCAGTTAGCAACTGAATAGCAACTGAATCAGCAATAGCCTTTGTGCGTACTTCAAACAATGAAAATCGTTTGGCGAATAAATAATTGAAATTTACTACATATATTCTTCATCTCCTATGTAAAATAAAATAAATACAGTGACGTAGAGAGTGGTTTCTGCCATAGTGGCCTCTAAATAATGAGGAGAGACTTGTCTATAATGGAATAACACGATCGCTTGGCCAATTAAATAATTGAAATGTTCAAAACTGTTTGAATATATTGTATTAATTATATTTAATAGCTCCCATATCAATTCAAGTAAATAGAGCGACGTTAGAGGGTGGTTTGGGTCATACCGTCCTGTAATGGAATGAAGAGCGACTCGTCTATAATGGAATGACACGATCGCTTGGCTAATTAAATAATTGAAATGTTCAAAACTGTTTGAATATATTTTATTAATTATATTCAATAGCTCTCATATCAAATCAAGTGAATAAAGCGACGTTAGAGGGTGGTTTGGGTCTTACCATCCTGTAATGGAATGGAGAGCGACTCGTCTGTAATGGAATGACACGATCGCTTGGCCAATTAAATAATTAAAATGTTCAAAACTGTTTGAATATATTGTATTAAATATATTTAATAGCTCCCATATCAATTCAAGTAAATAGAGCGACGTTAGAGGGTAGTTTGGGTCATACCGTCCTGTAATGGAATGAAGAGCGACTCGTCTGTAATGGAATGACATGATCGCTTGGCCAATTAAATAATTGAAATGTTCAAAACTGTTTGAATATATTGTATTAAATATATTTAATGGCTCCCATATCAATTCAAGTAAATAGAGCGACGTTAGAGGGTGGTTTGGGTCATACCGTCCTGTAATGGAATGAAGAGCGACTCGTCTATAATGGAATGACACGATCGCTTGGCTAATTAAATAATTGAAATGTTCAAAACTGTTTGAATATATTTTATTAATTATATTCAATAGCTCTCATATCAAATCAAGTGAATAAAGCGACGTTAGAGGGTGGTTTGGGTCTTACCATCCTGTAATGGAATGGAGAGCGACTCGTCTGTAATGGAATGACACGATCGCTTGGCCAATTAAATAATTAAAATGTTCAAAACTGTTTGAATATATTGTATTAAATATATTTAATAGCTCCCATATCAATTCAAGTAAATAGAGCGACGTTAGAGGGTAGTTTGGGTCATACCGTCCTGTAATGGAATGAAGAGCGACTCGTCTGTAATGGAATGACATGATCGCTTGGCCAATTAAATAATTGAAATGTTCAAAACTGTTTGAATATATTGTATTAAATATATTTAATGGCTCCCATATCAATTCAAGTAAATAGAGCGACGTTAGAGGGTGGTTTGGGTCATACCGTCCTGTAATGGAATGAAGAGCGACTCGTCTGTAATGGAATGACACGATCGCTTGGCCAATTAAATAACTGAAATGTTCAAAACTGTTTGAATATATTGTATTAAATATATTTAATAGTTCCCATATCAATTCAAGTAAATAGAGCGACGTTAGAGGGTGGTTTGGGTCATACCGTCCTGTAATGGAATGAAGAGCGACTCGTCTGTAATGGAATGACGCGATCGCTTGGCCAATTAAATAACTGAAATGTTCAAAACTGTTTGAATATATTGTATTAAATATATTTAATAGCTCCCATATCAATTCAAGTAAATAGAGCGACGTTAGAGAGTGGTTTGGGTCATACCGTCCTGTAATGAATTGAAGAGCGACTCGTCTCCAATGGAATGAACAAAAAAAAAACGCTAGACTAATTAAATATTTGAAATGTTCAAACGATAGCAAGGCATTGTATTTTATATATTTTATAGCTTTCATGCCAAAGACATGAAATACATAGACGTCAGTAATCGGTTAATGGCATGACATGGGCGCGTTTCACTCCGCCGCTAACAGTGTGAGTGCATATGGTGCCAGGAAAGATTGTGTAAATGAACAGTGTATCGACCAAGGCTGTCGCTTTTACAAAAACGGTCTTCGAACGAGCAAACTCTTTCGTAACGGTTCGTAAATTCGCTAAACCTAACGGTATTTTCCGTTAGAGCGTGTATCCAGCACTTATCAGGTGTCACACGTCACATGACCGCTCTCTAATGGAACGCTCTGTAATGGAACGGACGCGCTCTAATGGAATGGCTCGAGCTAGGTCTCTCTCGATACTTGCACATTTAATGAGTTCTATGACCATATATGGTCATTTAAAATGTTGGTCAATTCTTTTGTCCAATGCCTTCAGTATAGATTTGGGTACATGTCCCTATCTTTAAAAGTGCTCGAAATATTATGGATATGCATATTTAATGAGTTCTATGACCATATATGGTAATCGAATATGTTGGTCAATCCCTTTATTCAATGTCTTCAATATAGCATTGGTTCTATGTTTGTGCTTGGAATAGTGCTCGAGATATTAGAGACATGCATATTTAATGAGTTGTATGACTATATAAGGTCATCGACTGTGTTGGTCTATTCTTTTGTCCAATGTCTTCAATATAACATTGGTTTCATGTTTGTGCTTGCAATAGTGCCTGAGATATTAGAGACGTGCATATTTAATGAGCACTATGACCTTATATGGTCATCGAATGTGTTGCTCAATTCTCTTGTCCAATACCTTCAATATAGGTTTGGGTACATGTCTCTATCTTTAAAAGTGCTCGAGATATATGGATATGCATATTTAATCAGTTCTATGACCATATATGGTCATCGAATATGTTGGTCAATTCTCCCGTCCTATGTCTTCAATATAGCGTTGGTTCTATGTTTGTACTTGCAATAATGACTGAGATATTAGAGAAACGCATATTTAATGAGTTATATGACCATATATGGTCATCCAATGTTTTGGTCAATTTTCTTGTCCAATGTCTTCAATATAGCGTTAGGTCCATGTTTGTATGTGCAATAGTTCTCTATATATGTCAATTCAATGTGTATCGTATATGGGCCATCCCCCCTTTCCCACAATGCAACATTGCTGACTATTTTATATAAAATGTGAAAAATATTCATAAATCAACTGCTCCAAAACTACTGGTCGCACTTGCATGATTCTTTGATTAATCTGTAGTATGTATGATGTTCTTCAAAATTATGGCGTGGAATTTTGATACGATCAAAATTATGCAAATGAGATGCAAAACAATATTTTAGAAAATTCTAGAAAAAAAAGTCACATGACCGTTCAACTTTTTTTTCATGAAATACGTAGCTCTAGGGCCAATGCTTCTTTTAAGCGAAAGTTTGAGACTCCTAGACCCTCAGAAAGGTGTTTAAATGAGCATGCCATTTTTTGCCTTAAATTCAAAATGGCCGCCGTACCACGTGACCAATATGCGTCATCTTAGGATATGCACTAGATCTCATCAATCTTAACAAACATATGCAAACTTTTTCAAGATATGTGCAACGGTGTTCGAATGGCGCTTAGCGAAAAATCTGGCGGAATAATAATAATAATAAATATAGCTGCATAGCAGCAATGACCGGTTTTCAAGACCATGGCACATGGCGAAGTCACATGCAATGCATGGCCATGTATGACTGTTTGCAATAGCCCTGAAAATTAACGTTGGTTCCACGTTTGTATATCTGATAGTGTCCGAGATATTATAGCCATGCATATTTAATGAGTTCCATGACCATTTATAGTCATCGGGTATGTTTGTCAATTCTCTTGTCCAATGTCTTCAATATAGCATTGGTTCAATGTTCCTACTTGTAACAGTGCCTAAGATATTAGAGACTTGCATATTTAATGAGTTCTATGACCATATATGGTCATTTAAAATGTTGTTCAATTCTTTTGTCCAATGACTTCAGTACAGGTTTGGGTACATATCTCTATCTTTAAAAGTGCTCGAGATATTATGGATATGCATATTTAATTAGTTCTATGACCATATATGGTCATCGAATGTGTTGGTCAATCCTTTTGCCCAATGTCTTCAATATGACATTGGTTCCATGTTTGTGTTTGCAATAGTGCCTGAGATATTAGAGACATGCATATTTAATGAGTTCTATGACCATATATGGTCATCGAATGTGCTGGTCAATTCTTTTGTCCAATGCCTTCAGTATAGGTTTGGATACATGTCTCTATCTTTAAAAGTGCTCGAGATATTATGGATATGTATATTTAATGAGTTCTCTGACCATATATGGTCATCGAATGTGTTGGTCAATTCTCTTGTCCAATGTCTTCAATATAGGTTTGGGTACATGTCTATATCTTTAAAAGTGCTTGAGATATTATGGATATGCATATTTAATGAGTTCTATGACCATATATGGTCATCAACTATGTTGGTCAATTCTTTTCTCCAATGTCTAAAATATAGCATTGGTTCCATGTTTGTACTTGCAACAGTGCCTGAGATATTAGAGACATGCATTTTAAATGAGTTATATGACCATATATAGGCATTTTATATGTTGGTCAATTTTTTTTTGTCGAATGCCTTCAATATAGGTTTGGGTACATGTCTACATCTTTAAAAATGCTTGAGATATTATGGATATGCATATTTAATGAGTTCTATGACCATATATGGTCATCAACTATGTTGGTCAATTCTTTTCTCTAATGTCTTCAATATAGCATTGGTTCCATGATTGTACTTGCAATAGTGCCTGAGATATTAGAGACATGCATATTAAATGAGTTCTATGACCATATATAGTCATTTTATATGTTGGTCAATTTGTTTTGTCGAATGCCTTCAATATAGGTTTGGGTACATGTCTACATCTTTAAAAGTGCTCGAGATATATGGATATGCATATTTAATCAGTTCTATGACCATATATGGTCATCGAATATGTTGGTCAATTCTCTCGTCCTATGTCTTCAATATAGCGTTGGTTCCATGTTTGTACCTGCAATAATGCCTGAGATATTCGAGACATGCATATTTAATGAGTTCTATGACCATATATGGTCATCAACTATGTTGATCAATTCTTTTGTTCAATGTCTTCAATATAGCATTGGTTCCATATTTGTACTTGCAATAGTGCCTGAGATATTAAAGACATGCATATTTAATGAGTTGTATGACCATATATGGTCATCCAATGTTTTGGTCAATCCTCTTGTCCAATGTCTTCAATATAGCATTGGTTCCATGTTTGTACTTTCATTAGTGCCTGAGATATTAGAGACATGCATATTTAATGAGTTGTATGACCATATATGGTCATCCAATGTTTTGGTCAATCCTCTTGTCCAATGTCTTCAATATAGCATTGGTTCCATGTTTGTACTTTCATTAGTGCCTGAGATATTAGAGACATGCATATTTAATTAGTTGCATGACCATATATGGTTATCCAATATTTTGGTCAATTCTCTTGTCCAATGTCTTCAATATAGCGTTAGTTCCATGTTTGTATATACTATAGTTCTCAATATATGTCAATTCAATGTGTATCGTATATAGGCCCTCCCCCCTTTCCCATAATGCAACATTGCTGACTATTTTATATAAAATGTGAAAAATATTCATAAATCAACTGCTCCAAAACTACTGGTCGCACTTTCATGATTCTTTGATTAATCTGTAGTGTGTATGATGTTCTTCAAAACTATGGCGTGGAATTTTGATAAGATCAAAATTATGCAAATGAGATGCAAAACAATATTTTAGAAAATTCTAGAAAAAAAAGTCACATGACCGTTCAACTTTTTTTTCATGAAATACGTAGCTCTAGGGCCAATGCTTCTTTTAAGCGAAAGTTTGAGACTCCTAGACCCTCAGAAAGGTGTTTAAATGAGCATGCCATTTTTTGCCTAAAATTCAAAATGGCCGCCGTACCACGTGACCAATATGAGTCATCTTAGGATATGCACTAGATCTCATAAGACTTTACAAACATCTGAAAACATTTTCAAGATATGTGCAACGGTGTTCGAATGGCGCTTAGCGAAAAATCTGGCGGAATAATAATAATAATAAATATAGCTGCATAGCAGCAATCACCGGTTTTCAAGACCATGGCACATGGCGAAGTCACATGGAAAGCATGGCCATATATGACTGTTTGCAATAGCCCTGAAAATTAACGTTGGTTCCATGTTTGTATATGTGATAGTGTCCGAGATATTATAGCCATGCATATTTAATGAGTTGCATGACCATATATAGTCATCGGGAATGTTTGTCAATTATCTTGTCCAATGTCTTCAATATAGCATTGGTTCCATGTTTGTGCTTGCAATAGTGCTCGAAATATTAGAGACATGCATATTTAATGAGTTCTATGACCATATATGGTCATTTAAAATGTTGTTCAATTCTTTTGTCCAATGCCTCCAGTATAGGTTTGGGTACATGTCTCTATCTTTAAAAGTGCTCGAGATATTATTGATATGCATATTTAATGAGTTCTATGACCATATATGGTCATCTCATATGTTGGACAATTTTCTCGTCCAATGTCTGCAGTATAGGTTTGGGTACATGTCCCTATCTTTAAAAGTGCTCGAAATATTATGGATATGCATATTTAATGAGTTTTATGACCATATATGGTAATCGAATATGTTGGTCAATCCTTTTGTTCCATGTCTTCAATATAGCATTGGTTCCATGTTTGTGCTTGCAATAGTGCTCGAGATATTAGAGACATGCATATTTAATGAGTTGTATGACCATATAAGGTCATTGACTGTGTTGGTCAATTCTATTGTCCAATGTCTTCAATATAGCATTGGTTCCATGTTTGTACTTGCAATAGTGCCTGAGATATTAAAGACATGTATATTTAATGAGTTCTATGACCATATATGGTCATCCAATGTTTTGGTCAATTTTCTTGTCCAATGTCTTCAATACAGCATTGGTTCCATGTTTGTACTTGCAATAGTGCCTGAGATATTAGAAACATACATATTTAATGAGTTGCATGACCATATATGGTCATTCAATATTTTTCTCAATTCTCTTGTCCAATGTCTTCAATATAGCGTTAGTTCCATGTTTGTATGTGCAATAGTTCTCAATATATGTCAATTCAATGTGTATCGTATATGGGCCCTCCCCCCTTTCCCATAATGCATCATTGCTGACTATTTTATATAAAATGTGAAAAATATTCATAATTCAACTGCTCCAAAACTACTGGTCGCACTTTCATGATTCTTTGATTAATCTGTAGTATGTATGATGCTCTTCAAAATTATGGCGTGGAATTTTGATACGATCAAAATTATGCAAATGAGATGCAAAACAATATTTCAGAAAATTCTAAAAAAAAAAGTCACATGACCGTTCAACTTTTTTTTCATGAAATATGTAGCTCTAGGGCCAATGCTTCTTTTAGGCGAAAGTTTGAGACTCCTAGACCCTCAGAAAGGTGTTTAAATGAGCATGCCATTTTTTGCCTAAAATTCAAAATGGCCGCCGTACCACGTGACCAATATGCGTCATCTTAGGATATGCATTAGATCTCATCAAACTTTACAAACATATGAAAAAATTTTCAAGATATGTGCAACGGTGTTCGAATGGCGCTTAGCGAAAAATCTGGCGGAATAATAATAATAATAAATATAGCTGCATAGCAGCAATCACCGGTTTTCAAGACCATGGCACATGGCCAAGTCACATGCAATGCATGGCAATGTATGACTGTTTGCAATAGCCCTCAAAATTAACGTTGGGCCCATGTTTGTATATGTGATAGTGTTCGAGATAATATAGCCATGCATATTTAATGAGTTCCATGACCATATATAGTCATCGGGTATGTTTGTCAATTCTCTTGTCCAATGTCTTCAATATAGCATTGGTTCCATGTTCCTACTTGCAACAGTGCCTAAGATATTAGTGACATTCATATTTAATGAGTTCTATGACCATATATGGTCATTTAATATGTTGCTCAATTCGTTTGTCCAATGCCTTCAATATAAGTTTGGGTACATGTCTCTATCTTTAAAAGTGCTCGAGATATTATGGATATGCATTTTTAATGAGTTCTATGACCATATATGGTCATTGACTGTGCTTGTCAATTCTTTTGTCCAATGTCTTCAATATAGGGTTGGTACCATGTTTGTACTTGCAATAGTGCAGAAGATATTAGAGACATGCATATTTAATGAGTTCTATGACCATATATGGTCATCAAATGTGTTGGTCAACTCTCTTGTCCAATGTCTTCAATATAGGTATGGGTACATGTCTATATCTTTAAAAGTGATCAAGATATTATGGATATGCATATTTAATGAGTTCTATGACCATATATGGTCATCGAATATGTTGGTCATTTCTTTTGTCCAATGTCTTCAATATAGCATTGGTTCCATGTTTGTACTTGCAATAGTGCCTGAGATATTACAGACATGCATATTTAATGAGTTGCATGACCATATATGGTCATCCAATATTTTGGTCAATTCTCTTGTCCAATGTCTTCAATATAGCGTTAGTTCCATGTTTGTATGTGCAATAGTTCTCAATATATGTCAATTCAATGTGTATCGTATATGGGCCCTCCCCCCTTTCCCACAATGCAACATTGCTGACTATTTTATATAAAATGTGAAAAATATTCATAAATCAACTGCTCCAAAACTACTGGTCGCACTAGCATGATTCTTTGATTAATCTGTAGTATGTATGATGTTCTTCAAAATTATGGCGTGGAATTTTGATACGATCAAAATTATGCAAATGAGATACAAAACAATATTTCAGAAAATTCTAGAAAAAAAAGTCACATGACCGTTCAACTTTTTTTTCATGAAATACGTAGCTCTAGGGCCAATGCTTCTTTTAAGTGAAAGTTTGAGACTCCTAGACCCTCAGAAAGGTGTTTAAATGAGCATGCCATTTTTCGCCTAAAATTCAAAATGGCCGCCGTACCACGTGACCAATATGCGTCATCTTAGGATATGCACTAGATCTCATCAGACTTTACAAACATGTGCAAACATTTTCAAGATATGTGCAACGGTGTTCGAATGGCGCTTAGCGAAAAATCTGGCGGAATAATAATAATAATAATAATAAAAAACATAACAATTACAAAAGGTTTCCAAGACATGTGTCTTGAAAACCTAAATATAGCTGCATAGCAGCAATCACCGGTTTTCAAGACCATGGCACATGGCCAAGTCACATGCAATGCATGGCCATGTATGACTGTTTGCAATAGCCCTCAAAATTAACGTTGGTCCCATGTTTGTATATGTGATAGTGTCCGAGATATTATAGCCATGCATATTTAATGAGTTCCATGACCATATATAGTCATCGGGTATGTTTGTGAATTCTCTTGTCCAATGTCTTCAATATAGCATTGGTTCAATGTTCCTACTTGCAACAGTGCCTAAGATATTAGAGACTTGCATATTTAATGAGTTCTATGACCATATATAGTCATTTAAAATGTTGGTCAATTATTTTGTACAATGCCTTCAGTATAGGTTTGGGTACATGTCTCTATCTTTAAAAGTGCTCGAGATATTATGGATATGCATATTTAATGAGTTCTATGACCATATATGGTCATCGAATGTGTTGGTCAATCCTTTTGTTCAATGTCTTCAATATAACATTGGTTACATGTTTGTGTTTGCAATAGTGACTGAGATATTAGAGACATGCATATTTAATGAGTTCTATGACCATACATGGTCATTGAATATGTTGGTCAATTTTCTTGTCCAATGCCTTCAATATAGGGTTGGGTACATGTCTCTATCTTTAAAAGTGCTCGAGATAATATGGATATGCATATTTAATGAGTTCTATGACCATATACGGTCTTCGAATATGTTGGTCAATCCTTTTGTCAAATGTCTTCAATATAGCATTTTTACCATGTTCCTACTTGCAATAGTGCCTGAGATATTAGAGACATGCATATTTAATGAGTTCTATGACCATACATGGTCATCGAATATGTTGGTCAATTTTCTTGTCCAATGTCTTCAATATAGGTTTGGGTACATGTCTCTATCTTTAAACGTGCTCGAGATAATATGGATATGCATATTTAATGAGTTCTATGACCATATATGGTCATCGAATATGTTGCTCAATTGTCTCGTCCAATGTCTTCAATATAGCACTGGTTGCATGTTTGTACTTGCAATAGTGCCTGAGATATTAGAGACATGTATATTTAACAAGTTCTATGACCATATATGGTCATCGAATATGTTGGTCAATTCTCTTGTCCAATGCCTTCACAATAGGTTTGGGTACATGTTTCTATCTTTAAAAGTGCATGAGATATTAGAGACATGCATATTCAATGAGTTCTATGACCATATATGGTCATCGAATATGTTGGTCAATTCTCTCGTCCAATGTCTTCAATATAGCCATGGTTCCATGTTTGTACTTGCAATAGTGCATGAGATATTAGAGACATGCATATTTAATGAGTTTTATGTCCATATATGGTCATCCAATATTTTGGTCAATTCTCTTGTCCAATGTCTTCAATAAAGCGTTGGTTCCATGTTTGTATATGCAATAGTTCTCAATATATGGCAATACAATGTGTATCGTATTAAGGGCCCTCCCCCCTTTCCCATAATGCATCATTGCTCACTATTTTATATAAAATGTGAAAAATATTCATAAATCAACTCCTCCAAAACTGTTGGTCGCACTTTCATGATTCTTTGATTAATCGGTAGTATTATAAAGTTGACATTACAATCTCATGGTTGTTAATAATGTTAATAATGTAAGTAGTTTTTGAGAATATCTTCACAGGCCCAGATCAAAATTTTTAATCTTTAGTGTAAACACTATAGACTGTATGGAATGGTACCCACAATGCATTATGATACCATTGCGTCATGTCGATTGATCACCAACTTGTCTATAATAAAAAAAAAATATAGCTGCATAGCAGCAATCACCGGTTTTCAAGACCATGGCACATGGCCAAGTCACATGCAATGCATGGCCATGTATGACTGTTTGCAATAGCCCTCAAAATTAACGTTGGTCCCATGTTTGTATATGTGATAGTGTCCGAGATATTATAGCCATGCATATTTAATGAGTTCCATGACCATATATAGTCATCGGGTATGTTTGTGAATTCTCTTGTCCAATGTCTTCAATATAGCATTGGTTCAATGTTCCTACTTGCAACAGTGCCTAAGATATTAGAGACTTGCATATTTAATGAGTTCTATGACCATATATAGTCATTTAAAATGTTGGTCAATTATTTTGTACAATGCCTTCAGTATAGGTTTGGGTACATGTCTCTATCTTTAAAAGTGCTCGAGATATTATGGATATGCATATTTAATGAGTTCTATGACCATATATGGTCATCGAATGTGTTGGTCAATCCTTTTGTTCAATGTCTTCAATATAACATTGGTTACATGTTTGTGTTTGCAATAGTGACTGAGATATTAGAGACATGCATATTTAATGAGTTCTATGACCATACATGGTCATCGAATATGTTGGTCAATTTTCTTGTCCAATGTCTTCAATATAGGTTTGGGTACATGTCTCTATCTTTAAACGTGCTCGAGATAATATGGATATGCATATTTAATGAGTTCTATGACCATATATGGTCATCGAATATGTTGCTCAATTGTCTCGTCCAATGTCTTCAATATAGCACTGGTTGCATGTTTGTACTTGCAATAGTGCCTGAGATATTAGAGACATGTATATTTAACAAGTTCTATGACCATATATGGTGATCGAATATGTTGGTCAATTCTCTTGTCCAATGCCTTCACAATAGGTTTGGGTACATGTTTCTATCTTTAAAAGTGCATGAGATATTAGAGACATGCATATTTAATGAGTTTTATGTCCATATATGGTCATCCAATATTTTGGTCAATTCTCTTGTCCAATGTCTTCAATAAAGCGTTGGTTCCATGTTTGTATATGCAATAGTTCTCAATATATGGCAATACAATGTGTATCGTATTAAGGGCCCTCCCCCCTTTCCCATAATGCATCATTGCTCACTATTTTATATAAAATGTGAAAAATATTCATAAATCAACTCCTCCAAAACTGTTGGTCGCACTTTCATGATTCTTTGATTAATCGGTAGTATGTATGATGTTCTTCAAAATTATGGCGTGGAATTTTGATACGATCAAAATTATGCAAATGAGATGCAAAACAATATTTCAGAAAATTCTAGAAAAAAAAGTCACATGACCGTTCAACTTTTTTTTCATGAAATACGTAGCTCTAGGGCCAATGCTTCTTTTAAGCGAAAGTTTGAGACTCCTAGACCCTCAGAAAGGTGTTTAAATGAGCATGCCATATTTCGTCTTAAATTCAAAATGGCCGCCGTACCACGTGACCAACATGCGTCATCTTAGGATATGCACTAGATCTCATCAATCTTTACAAACATATGAAAATTTTTTCCAGATATGTGCAACGGTGTCGAAATGGCGCTTAGCGAAAAAATCTGGCGGAATAATAAAAAACATAACGATTACAATAGGTTTCCAAGACATGTGTCTTGAAAACCTAAATATAGCTGCATAGCAGCAATCACCGGTTTTCAAGACCATGGCACATGGCCAAGTCACATGCAATGCATGGCCATGTATGACTGTTTGCAATAGCCCTCAAAATTAACGTTGGTTCCATGTTTGTATATGTGATAGTGTCCGAGATATTATAGCCAAGCATATTTAATGAGTTCCATGACCATATATAGTCATCGGGTATGTTTGTCAATTCTTTTGTCCAATGTCTTCAATATAGCATTGGTTCCATGTTCCTACTTGTAATAGTGCCTAAGATATGAGTGCCATTCATATTTAATGAGTTCTATGACCATATATGGTCATTTAATATGTTGCTCAATTCTTTTGTCCAATGCCTTCAATATAGCATTGGTTCCATGTTTGTGTTTGCAATAGTGCATGAGATATTAGAGACATGCATATTTAATGAGTTCTATGACCATATATGGTCATCGAATGTGTTGGTCAATTCTCTTGTCCAATGCCTTCAATATAGGTTTGGGTACATGTCTCTATCTTTAAAAGTGCTCGAGATATTATGGATATGCATTTTTAATGAGTTCTATAACCATATATGGTCATCGAATGTGTTGGTCAATTATTTTGTCCAATGTCTTCAATATAGCATTGGTTCCATGTTTGTACTTGCAATAGTGCCTGAGATATTAGAGACATGCATATTTAATGAGTTCTATGACCATATATGGTCATCGAATGTGTTGGTCAATTCTCTCGTCCAATGTCTTCAATATAGCATTGGTTGCATGTTTAATTTGTACTTGCAATAGTGCCTGAGATATTAAAGACATGCATATTAAATGAGTTCTATGACCATATATGGTCATCCAATATTTTGGTCAATACTCTTGTCCAATGTCTTCAATATAGCGTTAGTACCATGTTTGTATATACAATAGTTCTCAATATATGTCAATTCAATGTGTATCGTATATAGGGCCCTCCCCCCTTTCCCATAATGCATCATTGCTGACTATTTTATATAAAATGTGAAAAATATTCATAAATCAACTGCTCCAAAACTACTGGTTGCACGTTCATGATTCTTTGACTAATCTGTAGTATGTATGGTGTTCTTCAATATTATGGCGTGGAATTTTGATACGATCAAAATTATGCAAATGAGATGCAAAACAATGTATCAGAAAATTCTAGAAAAAAAAGTCACATGACCGTTCAACTCTAAGATATTAGAGACTTGCATATTTAATGAGTTCTATGACCATATATGGTCATTTAAAATGTTGGTCAATTCGTTTGTCCAATGCCTTCAGTATAGGTTTGGGTACATGTCTCTAGCTTTAAAAGTGCTTGAGATATTATGGATATGCATATTTAATGAGTTCTATGACCATATATGGTCATCGAATGTGTTGGTCAAATCTTTTGTTCAATGTCTTCAATATAACATTGGTTCCATGTTTGTGTTTGCAATGGTGCCTGAGTTATTAGAGACTTGCATATTTAATGAGTTCTATGACCATATATGGTGATTTAAAATGTTGGTCAATTCGTTTGTCCAATGCCTTCAGTATAGGTTTGGGTACATGTCTCTATCTTTAAAAGTGCTTGAGATATTATGGATATGCATATTTAATGAGTTCTATGACCATATATGGTCATCGAATGCGTTGGTCAATCCTTTTGTTCAATGTCTTCAATATAACATTGGTTCCATGTTTGTGTTTGCAATGGTGCCTGATATATTAGAGACTTGCATATTTAATGAGTTATATGACCATATATGGTCATCGAATGTGTTGGTCAATTCTCTTGTCCAATGTCTTCAATATAGGTTTGGGTACATGTCTATATCTTTAAAAGTGCTCGAGATATTATGGATATGCATATTTAATGAGTTATATGACCATATATGGTCATCAGCTATGTTGGTCAATTCTTTTGTCCAATGTCTTCAATATAGCATTGGTTCCATGTTTGTACTTGCAATAGTGCCTGAGATATTAGAGACATGCATATTTAATGAGTTCTATGACCATATATGGTCATTTTATATGTTGGTCAATTTTTTTGTCCAATGCCTTCAATATGGGTTTGGGTACATGTCTCTATCTTTAAAAGTGCTCGAGATATTATGGATATGCATATTTAATGAGTTTTATGACCATATATGGTCATCGAATATATTAGTCAATTCTCTTGGTCAATGTCTTCAATATAGCGTTGGTTCCATGTTCGTACTTGCAATAGTGCCTGAGATATTAGAGACATGCATATTTAATGAGTTATATGACCATATATGGTCATCCAATATTTTGGTCAATTCTCTTGTCCAATGTCTTCAATATAGCGTTAGTTCCATGTTTGTATATACAACAGTTCTCAATATATGTCAATTCAATGTGTGTCGTATATGGGCCCTCCCCCCTTTCCCATAATGCAACATTGCTGACTATTTTATATAAAATGTGAAAAATATTCATAAATCAACTGCTCCAAAACTACTGGTCGCACTTTCATGATTTTTTGATTAATCTGTAGTATGTATGATGTTCTTCAAAATAATGGCGTGGAATTTTGATACGATCAAAATTATGCAAATGAGATGCAAAACAATATTTTAGAAAATTCTAGAAAAAAAAGTCACATGACCGTTCAACTTTTTTTTCATGAAATACGTAGCTCTAGGGCCAATGCTTCTTTTAAGCGAAAGTTTGAGACTCCTAGACCTCAGAAAGGTGTTTAAATGAGCATGCCATTTTTTGCCTTAAATTCAAAATGGCCGCCGTATCACGTGACCAATATGTGTCATCTTAGGATATGCACTAGATCTCATCAGACTTTACAAATATGTGAAAAAATTTTCCAGATACGTGCAACGGTGTTCGAATGGCGCTTAGCGAAAAATCTGGCGGAATAATAATAATAATAATAATAATAATAATAATAATAATAATAATAAAAAACATAACAATTACAAAAGGTTTCCAAGACATGTGTCTTGAAAACCTAATAATAAACGGAACAATTTCAATAGGGTTTCGACCAAATGGGCTCGAAACCCTAAATATAGCTGCATAGCAGCAATCACCGGTTTTCAAGACCATGGCACATGGCCAAGTCACATGCAATGCATGGCCATGTATGACTGTTTGCAATAGCCCTGAAAATTAACGTTGGTCCCATGTTTGTATATGTGATAGTGTCCGAGGTATTATAGCCATGCATATTTAATGAGTTCCATGACCATATATAGTCATCGGGTATGTTTGTCAATTCTCTTGTCCAATGTCTTCATTATAGCATTGGTTCAATGTTCCTACTTGTAACAGTGCCTAAGATATTAGAGACTTGCATATTTAATGAGTTCTATGACCATATATGGTCATTTAAAATGTTGGTCAATTCTTTTGTCCAATGCCTTCAGTATAGGTTTGGGTACAAGTCTCTATCTTTAAAAGTGCTCGAGATATTATGGATATGCATATTTAATGAGTTATATGACCATATATGGTCATCGAATGTGTTGGTCAATCCTTTTGTCCAATGTCTTCAATATAACATTGGTTCCATGTTTGTGTTTGCAATAGTGCCTGAGATATTAGAGACATGCATATTTGATGAGTTATATGACCTTATATGGTCATCGAATGTGTTGGTCAATTCTCTTGTTCAAGGTCTTCAATATAGATTTGGGTACATGTCTATATCTTTAAAAGTGATCGAGATATTATGGATATGCATATTTAATGAGTTCTATGACCATATATGGTCATCGAATATGTTGGTCAATTCTTTTGTCCAATGTCTTCAATATAGCATTGGTTCCATGTTTGTACTTGCAATAGTGCCTGAGATATTAGAGACATGCATATTTAATGAGTTGCATGACCATATATGGTCATCCAATATTTTGGTCAATTCTCTTGTCTAATGTCTTCAATATAGCGTTAGTTCCATGTTTGTATATACAGTAGTTCTCAATATATGTCAATTCAATGTGTATCGTATATGGGCCCTCCCCCCTTTCCCATAATGCAACATTGCTGACTATTTTATATAAAATGTGAAAAATATTCATAAATCAACTGCTCCAAAACTACTGGTCGCACTTTCATGATTCTTTGATTAATCTGTAGTATGTATGATGTTCTTCAAAATTATGGCGTGGAATTTTGATACGATCAAAATTATGCAAATGAGATGCAAAACAATATTTCAGAAAATTCTAAAAAAAAAAGTCACATGACCGTTCAACTTTTTTTTCATGAAATACGTAGCTCTAGGGCCAATGCTTCTTTTAAGCGAAAGTTTGAGACTCCTAGACCCTCAGAAAGGTGTTTAAATGAGCATGCCATTTTTTGCCTAAAATTCAAAATGGCCGCCGTACCACGTGACCAATATGCGTCATCTTAGGATATGCGCTAGATCTCATCAAACTCAACAAACATGTGAAAAAATTTTCCAGATATGTGCAACGGTGTTCGAATGGCGCTTAGCGAAAAATCTGGCGGAATAATAATAATAATAAATATAGCTGCATAGCAGCAATCACCGGTTTTCAAGACCATGGCACATGGCCAAGTCACATGCAATGCATGGCCATGTATGACTGTTTGCAATAGCCCTCAAAATTAACGTTGGTCCCATGTTTGTATATGTGATAGTGTCCGAGATATTATAGCCATGCATATTTAATGAGTTCCATGACCATATATAGTCATCGGGTATGTTTGTGAATTCTCTTGTCCAATGTCTTCAATATAGCATTGGTTCAATGTTCCTACTTGCAACAGTGCCTAAGATATTAGAGACTTGCATATTTAATGAGTTCTATGACCATATATAGTCATTTAAAATGTTGGTCAATTATTTTGTACAATGCCTTCAGTATAGGTTTGGGTACATGTCTCTATCTTTAAAAGTGCTCGAGATATTATGGATATGCATATTTAATGAGTTCTATGACCATATATGGTCATCGAATGTGTTGGTCAATCCTTTTGTTCAATGTCTTCAATATAACATTGGTTACATGTTTGTGTTTGCAATAGTGACTGAGATATTAGAGACATGCATATTTAATGAGTTCTATGACCATACATGGTCATCGAATATGTTGGTCAATTTTCTTGTCCAATGTCTTCAATATAGGTTTGGGTACATGTCTCTATCTTTAAACGTGCTCGAGATAATATGGATATGCATATTTAATGAGTTCTATGACCATATATGGTCATCGAATATGTTGCTCAATTGTCTCGTCCAATGTCTTCAATATAGCACTGGTTGCATGTTTGTACTTGCAATAGTGCCTGAGATATTAGAGACATGTATATTTAACAAGTTCTATGACCATATATGGTGATCGAATATGTTGGTCAATTCTCTTGTCCAATGCCTTCACAATAGGTTTGGGTACATGTTTCTATCTTTAAAAGTGCATGAGATATTAGAGACATGCATATTTAATGAGTTTTATGTCCATATATGGTCATCCAATATTTTGGTCAATTCTCTTGTCCAATGTCTTCAATAAAGCGTTGGTTCCATGTTTGTATATGCAATAGTTCTCAATATATGGCAATACAATGTGTATCGTATTAAGGGCCCTCCCCCCTTTCCCATAATGCATCATTGCTCACTATTTTATATAAAATGTGAAAAATATTCATAAATCAACTCCTCCAAAACTGTTGGTCGCACTTTCATGATTCTTTGATTAATCGGTAGTATGTATGATGTTCTTCAAAATTATGGCGTGGAATTTTGATACGATCAAAATTATGCAAATGAGATGCAAAACAATATTTCAGAAAATTCTAGAAAAAAAAGTCACATGACCGTTCAACTTTTTTTTCATGAAATACGTAGCTCTAGGGCCAATGCTTCTTTTAAGCGAAAGTTTGAGACTCCTAGACCCTCAGAAAGGTGTTTAAATGAGCATGCCATATTTCGTCTTAAATTCAAAATGGCCGCCGTACCACGTGACCAACATGCGTCATCTTAGGATATGCACTAGATCTCATCAATCTTTACAAACATATGAAAATTTTTTCCAGATATGTGCAACGGTGTCGAAATGGCGCTTAGCGAAAAAATCTGGCGGAATAATAAAAAACATAACGATTACAATAGGTTTCCAAGACATGTGTCTTGAAAACCTAAATATAGCTGCATAGCAGCGATGACGGGTTTCGAGCCTGCATGGCTCATGACAAATTGCACTTACTCGATGTGATTATTTGACGAACGTTTCATGTCTAGAATGCAAGATAGCAGACAAACTACACAACATATGGATCTGATTTCACAGGAATATGATAAACTTAATGCAAGGACAAATAGTTCATGAGTTTTAGAACTCTTTCTCTTTTACTAAATCCAAGATGGCTGCCAAAAGAAGCCATTTTTCGAAAATCTGCTACAGTAACTTTGTAGAGCTATCAACAGAGATACTATATGCTAAATTGATTGTCAAACAAACAAGCAGTATTTAAGAAGATAATTTTTTGAGGTTTTTTGCAATTTTTTGATAAATTCAACATGGCCGCCAAAACCACTTGAATCATGGGAAATATTTCCATGAACACATAATCATCTCATTGAGCGGATGTTGTATGCCAAGTTCTGTTTAAATCTGGCAAATTGTTCATAAGTTATAGCGTGCTTTCACTTTTTACTAAATCCAAGATGGCTGCCAAAGGAAGCCATTTTTCGAAAATCTGCTTCAGTAACTTTGTAGAGCTATCGACAGATATACTATATGCTGAATTGCTTTTCAAACAAGGAAGCAGTTTTTAACAAGATAATTTTTTGAGGTTTTTTGAATTTTTGTGATAAATTCAACATGGCCGCCAAAACCACTTGAATCATGGGAAATATTTCCATGAACACATAATCATCTCATTGAGCGGATGTTGTATGCCAACTTTGGTTTAAATCTGGAAAATTGTTCATGAGTTATAGCGTACTTTCACTTTTTACTAAATCCAAGATGGCTGCCAAAGGAAGCCATTTTTCAAAAATCTGCTTCAGTCACTTTGTGAAGCTATCAACAGAGATACTATATGCCGAATTGTTTTTCAAACAAGCAAGCAGTTTTTAAGAAGATCATTTTTTGAGTTTTTTGGCATTTTTGTGATAAATTCAACATGGCCGCCAAAACCACTTGAATCATGGGAAATATTTTCATAAACACATAACCATCTTATTGAACGGATGTTGTATGCCAAGTTTTGTTTAAATCTGGCAAATCGTTCATAAGTTATAGTGTACTTTCACTTTTTACTAAATCCAAGATGGCTGCCAAAGGAAGCCATTTTTCAAAAATCTGCTTCAGTCACTTTGTGAAGCTATCAACAGAGATACTATATGCCGAATTGTTTTTCAAACAAGCAAGCAGTTTTTAAGAAGATAATTTTTTGAGTTTTTTGGCATTTTTGTGATAAATTCAACATGGCCGCCAAAACAACTTGAATCATGGGAAATATTTTTATGAACACATAATCATCTTATTGAAGGGATGTTGTATGCCAACTTTGGTTTAAATCTGGCAAATTGTTCATGAGTTATAGCGTACTTTCACTTTTTATTGAATCCAAGATGGCTGCCAAAGGAAGCCATTTTTCAAAAATCTGCTTCAGTCACTTTGTAGGGCTATGCCCATAGGTGCTGCAAAGCAAATGTATAATCACATGAATGAGCCATTTTTGAGAAGAAGATTTTAAAAGTTTTTTGTCAATTTTTGGAAAATCCAATATGGCGGCCAAGGTCACATGACCGCTAAAGATTGTATTGCTGATATTTGCTAGACATGAGCCAATGATGCCACACAAAAAAACCGGAAGTTCCTAGACCCTCAGAAAGTGGTGCAATTGAGCACTTCCGGTTTGTGTTCTACCTAACATGGCGGCCAGGTCATGTGACCTACATAGCTGTTTTTTGGGTATGCACCACAACTCATGGCCCTTTATCAGCATGCAAAATAGCAAATAAATTGCAGCATTATTTTTCAAGTTACAGTGCTTAGAAAAAACGGCGGAAAAATAATAAGAATAAATATAGCTGCATAGCAGCGATGACGGGTTTCGAGCCTGCGTGGCTCATGACAAATTGCACTTGCTCGATGTGATTATTTGACGAACGTTTCATGTCTAGAATGCAAGATAGCAGACAAACTACACAACATATGGATTTGATTTCACAGGAATATGATAAACTTAATGCAAGGACAAATAGTTCATGAGTTATAGAACTTTTTCTCTTTTACTAAATCCAAGATGGCTGCCAAAGGAAGCCATTTTTAAAAATCTACTTCAGTAACTTTGTAGAGCTATCAACAGAGATACTATAAGCTAAATTGCTTTTCAAACAAGCAAGCAGTTTTTAACAAGATATTTTTTTGAGGTTTTTTGAATTTTTGTGATAAATTCAACATGGCCGCCAAAACCACTTGAATCATGGGAAATATTTCCATGAACACATAATCAGCTCATTGAGCGGATGTTGTATGCCAAGTTTAGTTTAAATCTGGCAAATTGTTTATAAGTTATAGCGTGCTTTCACTTTTTACTAAATCCAAGATGGCTGCCAAAGGAAGCCATTTTTCGAAAATCTGCTTCAGTAACTTTGTAGAGCTATCGACAGAGATACTATATGCTGAATTGCTTTTCAAACAAGGAAGCAGTTTTTAACAAGATAATTTTTTGAGGTTTTTTGAATTTTTGTGATAAATTCAACATGGCCGCCAAAACCACTTGAATCATGGGAAATATTTCCATGAACACATAATCATCTCATTGAGCGGATGTTGTATGCCAAGTTTTGTTTAAATCTGGCAAATCGTTCATAAGATATAGTGTACTTTCACTTTTTACTAAATCCAAGATGGCTGCCAAAAGAAGCCATTTTTCGAAAATCTGCTACAGTTACTTTGTAGAGCTATCAACAGAGATACTATATGCTAAATTGATTGTCAAACAAACAAGCAGTTTTTAAGAAGATAATTTTTTGAGGTTTTTTGCAATTTTTTGACAAATTCAATATGGCCGCCAAAACCACTTGAATCATGGGAAATATTTTTATGAACACATAATCATCTTATTGAAGGGATGTTGTATGCCAACTTTGGTTTAAATCTGGCAAATTGTTCATGAGTTATAGCGTACTTTCACTTTTTATTGAATCCAAGATGGCTGCCAAAGGAAGCCATTTTTCAAAAATCTGATTCAGTCACTTTGTAGGGCTATGCCCATAGGTGCTGCAAAGCAAATGTATAATCACATGAATGAGCCATTTTTGAGAAGAAGATTTTAAAAGTTTTTTGTCAATTTTTGGAAAATCCAATATGGCGGCCAAGGTCACATGACCGCTAAAGATTTTATTGCTGATATTTGCTAGACATGAGCCAATGATGCCACACAAAAAAACCGGAAGTTCCTAGACCCTCAGAAAGTGGTGCAATTGAGCACTTCCGGTTTGTGTTCTACCTAACATGGCGGCCAGGTCATGTGACCTACATAGCTGTTTTTTGGGTATGCACCACAACTCATGGCCCTTTATCAGCCTGCAAAATAGCAAATAAATTGCAGCATTATTTTTCAAGTTACAGTGCTTAGAAAAAACGGCGGAAAAATAATAAGAATAATAATAAACATAGCAATTACAATAGGGTTTCGACCCATCTGGGCTCGAAACCCTAAATATAGCTGCATAGCAGCAATCACCGGTTTTCAAGACCATGGCACATGGCCAAGTCACATGCAATGCATGGCCATGTATGACTGTTTGCAATAGCCCTGAAAATTAACGTTGGTTCCATGTTTGTATATGTGATAGTGTCCGAGATATTATAGCCATGCATATTTAATGAGTTCCATGACCATATATGGTCATCATCTATGTTGGTCAATTCTTTTGTCCAATGTCTTCAATATAACATTGGTTCCATGTTTGTGTTTGCAATAGTGCCTGAGATATTAGAGACATGCATATTTAATGAGTTCTATGACCATATATAGTCATCAGGTATGTTTGTCAATTCTCTTGTCCAATGTCTTCAATATAGCATTGGTTCAATGTTCCTACTTGTAACAGTGCCTAAGATATTAGAGACTTGCATATTTAATGAGTTCTATGACCATATATGGTCACTTAAAATGTTGGTCAATTCTTTTGTCCAATGCCTTCAGTATAGGTTTGGGTACATGTCTCTATCTTTAAAAGTGCTCGAGATATTATGGATATGCATATTAAATGAGTTCTATGACCATATATGGTCATTAAATGTGTTGGTCAATCCTTTTGTCCAATGTCTTCAATATAGCGTTGGTTCCATGTTTGTACTTGCAATAATGCCTGAGATATAAGAGACACGCATATTTAATGAGTTCTATGACCATATATGGTCATACACTATGTTGATCAATTCTTTTGTTCAATGTTTTCAATATAGCATTGGTTCCATGTTTGTACTTGCAATAGTGCCTGAGATATTAAAGACATGCATATTTAATGAGTTCTATGACCATATATGGTCATCGAATATGTTGTTCAATTCTCTCGGCCAATGTCTTCAATATAGCGTTGGTTCCATGTTTGTACTTGCAGTAGTACCTGAGATATTAGAGACATGCATATTTAATGAGTTGCATGACCATATATGGTCATTCAATATTTTGGTCAATTCTCTTGTCCAATGTCTTCAATATAGCGTTAGTTCCATGTTTGTATGTGCAATAGTTCTCAATATATGTCAATTCAATGTATATCGTATATGGGCCCTCCCCCCTTTCCCATAATGCAACATTGCTAACTATTTTATATAAAATGTGAAAAATATTCATAAATCAACTGCTCCAAAACTACTGGTCGCACTTGCATGATTCTTTGATTAATCTGTAGTATGTATGATGTTCTTCAAAATTATGGCGTGGAATTTTGATACGATCAAAATTATGCAAATGAGATGTAAAACAATATTTCAGAAAATTCTAGAAAAAAAAGTCACATGACCGTTCAACTTTTTTTTCATGAAATACGTAGCTCTAGGGTCAATGCTTCTTTTAAGCGAAAGTTTGAGACTCCTAGACCCTCAGAAAGGTGTTTAAATGAGCATGCCATTTTTCGCCTTAAATTCAAAATGGCCGCCGTACCACGTGACCAATATGCGTCATCTTAGGATATGCACTAGATCTCATCAGACTTTACAAACATGTGCAAACATTTTCAAGATATGTGCAACGGTGTTCGAATGGCGCTTAGCGAAAAATCTGGCGGAATAATAATAATAATAATAATAATAATAATAATAATAATAATAATAATAATAATAATAAAAAACATAACAATTACAAAAGGTTTCCAAGACATGTGTCTTGAAAACCTAATAATAAAAAACATAACAATTACAAAAGGTTTCCAAGACATTTGTCTTGAAAACCTAATTAAAGCCGCAAGCGGCATCACCGGGGCCCAAGCTGACAAGATTCTGTTTCATAATTAATGAGATCACATGTTAGACAATCAGGTAGCTTGAATTATCAGTAACATGAGATCAAAATGAAGTTGGTACCATGTATTTACCTGGTTTGGTTATCGAAATATGGTTTTCAGGATATATAATGAGCCATGTTCTTAATAATGAGATTACATAATCATATATAGCTATTTCTAATGTCAGTTACATCTTTCATTGAATGTCTTCATAATGACACTAGTTACATGTCCTGCTCTGCGACAGTGTTTCAGATATGACTGCTATGCATATTAATGAGTTCACATGACCATATATGGTCATCTGTTATTTTAATCAAATTTCTTGTTCACTGTTGTCATAATAACACAGGATTCATCTTCCTAACTGCGACAGTGTTTTAGATATGACTGCTATGCATATTAATGAGTTCACATGACCATATATGGTTATCTGTTATTTTAATCAAATCTCTTGTTCACTGTTGTCATAATGACACAGGATTTATCTTCCTAACTGCGACAGTGTTTAAGATATAATGGTTATGCATAGTAATGAGTTCACGTGACCATATATGGTTATCTGTTATTTTAATCAAATCTCTTGTTCACTGTTGTCATAATGACACAGGATTCATCTTCCTAACTGCAACAGTGTTTGAGATATAACGATTACGCATATTAATGAGCTCACGTGACTATATGGTCATCTGTTATTTTAATCAAATCTTTTGTTCAATGTTGTCATAATAACACAGGATTCCACTTCCTAACTGCAACAGTGTTTGAGATATGACAGTTATGCATATTAATGAGCTCACATGACCATATATGGTCATTTGTTATTTTAATCAAATCTCTTGTTCAACGTTGTCATAATAACACAGGATTCATCATCCTAACTACAACAGTGCTTGAGTTATAACAGTTATGCATATTAATGAGGTTAGAAGCCCCCACCCAATGGGTGCCCAGCCACGTGGCCTAACAGTCTGCTATTGGGGCAAAATGAGGCATCTGATGACACAAATGCACATACAAAATTTGAATGAAATCAGACTAATACAAAACATGTAGTTGCATAATTTCTATTTTCACAAAATCCAAGATGGCGGCCAAACCACGTGACTGATCAAAATAATATTATTTTTCTCGTATGGAGCTAAGCCCAGGCATGGTAAATATAAAAACCTCTAGTAGATTGGTTGAATCGTCTCTGAGAAACAAATACCCAAACTTTTGGTCAATTTTGCTTAAAATCCAAAATGGCGGCCAAACCATGTGACTGATCAGAAATTTTTTTTAGGTTTCTGAAAGGGCTTGATACACAGATGCCATGAAGCAAAATTGAAAATATTCCCTCAAGTGTTGCCAGAGTAAAAAACTACTTCCTGTTTAGAAGAAATCCAAAATGGTGGCCAAACCACGTGACCAATCGTAAACATTTTTTCAAACATAAATGGGATTCATATATAGAAGCTAAATACTACATATGAGAGCATTCTGCTTGGTGGTTCTGAAGAAGAAGATTTTTAAGTGTTTTTTGCCGTTTTTAGGAAAAACAAAATGGCGGGAAAAGTCACATGACCGCTAAAGTTTTTATTGCTGATATTTATTACACATGAGTTGTACTATATACCATAAAAAAATCTAGACGCCTAGACCCTCAGAAAGTGGTCAAACAGCCACTTCCGGTTTTATTTCAATCCAATATGGCTGCCAAACTAATTGACCAATCGAAATTCTGAAAGCATGTTGCACCAGTTCACATTAGGGACTATCAGTATAGAGCATTATCAGAGCATTCCGTTCAGCGGTTTTCTCAAACGGCTTGACGAAAAAAGTTACGGAAGAAAGAAGAAGATGAAGAAGAAGAAATTAAAGCCGCAAGCGGCGTCACCGGGGCCCAAGCTATCGGACGAATTTCGTCATTAAAGTGGTCACCGAATTGCCATTAAGGTACTTTGAACGATTTGTACCTTGAGGTTGATGTGCCTTCTATTTACCTGGTTTGGTGATGAGATATGCTTTTTAGAATATATAAGGAGCCATGTGCTTATGCATATTATTGAGGTTACAATGTCATATATGGTATTCTTTTATATTAGTCTTTTGTTTGATTACTTCATTATGGCACTGGTTGCATGTCCCGTTTTGCAACAGTGTTTCAGATATGACAGTTATGTATATTAATGAGTTCACGTGACCATATATGGTCATTTTTTATTTTAGTGAGAGCTCATGTTTACCATCATCTTAATAATGTAGACCAGGAAGTTTGAATGAACAGTTACATTAGGTACACATGCAGTTAGTTGCATGTATTTACCTGGTCTGGTTATTGAGATATGGTTTTCAAAATATATAATTAGCCATGTGTTTATGGATAATAATGAGGTTTGTTTGATGCCTTCATTATGGTACAAGTTACATATCCCGTTCTGTAACAGTGTTACAGATATGACAGTTATGCATATTAATGAGCTCACAGGACCATATATGGTCATCTGTTATTTTAATCACATTTCTTGTTCAATATCATCATAATAACACAAGTTTCATCTTCCTAAGTGCAACAGTGTATGAGATATAATGGTTATGCATATTAATGAGTTCACATGACCATATATGGTCTTCTGTTATTTTAGTCAAATCTCTTGATTAACGTCATCATAATAGCGCAGGTTAAATCTTCCTAACTACAACAGTGCTTGAGATATAGCAGTTATGCATACTAATGAGGTTAGAAGCCCCCCACCCCATGGGTGCGTAGCCACATGACCTAGCCATATGCCATTCAGGGGAAAGAATGTATCTAAACAGGTGAATACACGTACAAAATTTTATTCCAATCGGACCAATACAACACATGTAATTGAACAATTTCTGTTTGCACAATATCCAAGATGGCGGCTAAATCATGTGACTGATCAAAATTATATTATTTTTCTCATATGGAGCTATGGCCAGACATATTATTAATGAAAACATCTAGTAGATCGGTTGAAGCAGCTTAAAGAAACAAATGGCCAAACTGTTGGTCATTTTCATCTAAAATCCAAGATGGCGGCCAAACCACGTGACTGATCGAAAATATATTATTTTTTTCAAATGGACCTATGGCCATACATCTGATATACAACGTATCTAGTTGATCGGTTGAAGCACCTCTGAGAAACAAATGTCCAAAATTTTAGTCAATTTTGCCTAAAATCCAAGATGGCGGCCAAACCATGTGACTTATCTGAATTTTTTCTTTGATATCTGAAAGAGGTCATTATAAAGCTGAAATTTAGCTGATTAGAAAATGATCACATAATTGTGGCTTGATAAAAAAAAACTACTTCCTGTCTAGAAGAAATCCAAAATGGCGGCCAAACCATGTGACCAATCATAACAATTATTTCAAACTTAAATGTGCTTTGTATATTGAAGCTAAATACTATATATGGGAACATTTCGCTTGGTGGTTCTGAAGAAGAAGATTTTCAAGGGTTTTTTCCCGTTTTTGGGAGAAAAAACATGGCGGAAAAAGTTGAGGTTTACGTTTGGAATTTTTTTTCATATATCTGTTACACATGAGTTGTACTATATGCCATAAAAAACCCTGATCTCCTAGACCCTCAGAAAGTGGTCAAAAACCCACTTCCTGTTTAACTTCAATCCAATATGGCTGACAAACTAATTGACCAATCAAAATTCTAAAAGCATGTTGCACCAGTTCACATTAGGGACTATCAGTATACAGCATTATCAGACCATTCTCTTCAGCGGTTTTCTCAAACGGCTTGACGAAAAAAGTTACGGAAGAAAGAAAGAAAGAAGAAAAAACTGAACAATAACAATAGGGGCCTAGCCCTTCGGGCTTGGGCCCCTAAAAACCGAACAATAATAGGGGCCACGCCCTACAGGCTTGGGCCCCTAAAAAACCGGACAATAAGAATAGGGGCCTCGCCCTTTGGGCTTGGGCCCCTAAAGAAAGAAGAAAAAACCGGACAATAAGAATAGGGGCCTCGCCCTTCAGGCTTGGGCCCCTAAAAACCGAACAATAAGAATAGGAGCCACGCCCTACAGGCTTGGGCCCCTAATTAAAGCCGCAAGCGGCGTCACCGGGGTCCAAGCTATCGGACGAATTTCGTCATTAAAGTGGTCACCGAATTGCCATTAAGGTACTTTGAATGATTTGTACCTTGAGGTTGATGTGCCTTCTATTTACCTGGTTTGGTGATGAGATATGTTTTTTAGAATATATAAGGAGCCATGTGCTTATGCATATTATTGAGGTTACAATGTCATATATGGTATTCTTTTATATTAGTCTTTTGTTTGATTACTTCATTATGGCACTGGTTGCATGTCCAGTTTTGCAACAGTGTTTCAGATATGACAGTTATGCATATTAATGAGTTCACGTGACCATATATGGTCATTTTTTATTTTAGTGAGAGCTCATGTTTACCATCATCTTAATAATGTAGACCAGGAAGTTTGAATGAACAGTTACATTAGGTACACATGCAGTTAGTTGCATGTATTTACCTGGTCTGGTTATTAAGATATGGTTTTCAAAATATATAATTAGCCATGTGTTTATGGATAATAATGAGGTTTGTTTGATGCCTTCATTATGGTACAAGTTACATATCCCGTTCTGTAACAGTGTTACAGATATGACAGTTATGCATATTAATGAGCTCACAGGACCATATATGGTCATCTGTTATTTTAATCACATTTCTTGTTCAATATCATCATAATAACACAAGTTTCATCTTCCTAACTGCAACAGTGTTTGAGATATAATGGTTATGCATATTAATGAGTTCAAATGACCATATAATTATATGGTCTTCTGTTATTTTAGTCAAATCTCTTGTTTAACGTCATCATAATAGCGCAGGTTACATCTTCCTAACTACAACAGTGCTTGAGATATAGCAGTTATGCATACTAATGAGGTTAGAAGCCCCCACCCCATGGGTGCGTAGCCACATGACCTAGCCATATGCCATTCAGGGGAAAGAATGTATCTAAAGAGTAGAATACACGTACAAAATTTTATTCCAATCGGACCAATACAACACATGTAATTGAACAATTTCTGTTTGCACAATATCCAAGATGGCGGCTAAATCATGTGACTGATCAAAATTATATTATTTTTCTCATATGGAGCTATGGCCAGACATATTATTAATGAAAACATCTAGTAGATCGGTTGAAGCAGCTTAAAGAAACAAATGCCCAAACTTTTGGTCATTTTTATTTGAAATCCAAGATGGCGGCCAAACCATGTGACTGATCAAAACTATATCATTTGTTTCAAATGGAGCAATGGCCAAACATGATATATACAACATATCTAGTTGATCGGTTGAAGCACCTCTGAGAAACAAATGTCCAAAATTTTAGTCAATTTTGCCTAAAATCCAAGATGGCGGCCAAATCATGTGACTTATCTGAATTTTTTCTTTGATATCTGAAAGAGGTCATTATAAAGCTGAAATTTAGCTGATTAGAAAATGATCACATAATTGTGGCTTGATAAAAAAAAACTACTTCCTGTCTAGAAGAAATCCAAAATGGCGGCCAAACCATGTGACCAATCATAACAATTTTTTCAAACTTAAATGTGCTTTGTATATTGAAGCTAAATACTATATATGGGAGCATTTCGCTTGGTGGTTCTGAAGAAGAAGATTTTCAAGGGTTTTTTCCCGTTTTTGGGAGAAAAAACATGGCGGAAAAAGTTGAGGTTTACGTTTAGAATTTTTTTTCATATATCTATTACACATGAGTTGTACTATATGCCATAAAAAACCCTGATCGCCTAGACCCTCAGAAAGTGGTCAAATACCCACTTCCTGTTTAACTTCAATCCAATATGGCTGCCAAACTAATTGACCAATCAAAATTCTAAAAGCATGTTGCACCAGTTCATATTAGGGACTATCAGTATACA